>NC_057813.1:606118221-606365398 GCF_018294505.1 Triticum aestivum
AGTTCGATTCTTCGAAAGGAGCGCGTAGGACTTGGGTCCTTTGAAACGTTGAGCGCGAGCGAAACACCCACTGAGCCGGCTGGCGGCAATCCAGCGAAGCCAGTTGGCAAGCAGCCGGTTGTGCGGCTGTTCATTTCATGAATGGTGGGCCGGGTTGATCGACCCGGCAGCCTTTGACTTAGTGTATGAAGCTTAAAGGTGCTTTGGCTCGTTGTGCTTGCCAGCCGACAGCCAAAGCTGGATCTATAGCTTTAGGGTGAAGTGGGGGACCGCGGCATCCTAACTTTCTTAGGAATCACCAAGTAATGCGGTGGGGTGGCGACCGAGCCGGCCAGCCCCCGAGCCTCCGAGTCGAGCGAGTCGGTCCGGTGGCCGGGTTCAGTGGTATAGTGATGCAGAAAAATAGGGACACAATAAATTGGCCGACAAAAGGCAGCCCCCGAGTCTCGTTCGGGGACCCCATAGTTTCGTGTGTTTAAAAGCCGACGATACATACACTCGTGCGGCTAACTGTAAAATGGGCGGAGGAGTTCTGCGTTCCACGGCCGGGTCGTTTCTTCACCGACGGTATCCTTCTTGCGCTTCTTTGACTTGTGTGCATCGATGAGGTAGTAGGCGTTGCGATCGCGCAAGGCCCTGCTTACGATGAATGGGCCCTCCAATGGAGGGGATAACTTGTGCTAGCCTGCCTGCTCTTGGACGAGTCCTTGTGAAATGCAAGGGGCTTGATCTTCTTGTTGTGGTAGTGCCTCAGGCCTTGCTAGTAGATGGCCGAGCGACTGAGCACCACGAGGCGTGCTTCTTCGAGCAGGTCAACGCCATCTTCGCGGGCTTCTCTAGCTTCGGCTTTGGTGTACACCGCGACGCGCGGCGAATCAAACTCGACGTCGGTCGGGATGATGGCTTCGTCTCCATAGACAAGGAAGAATGGGGTGAACTCGGTCAACCAATTTGGCGTGGTGCGAGGACTCCAGAGAACGGCCGGCAACTCATCGAGCTAGCTGTCGGGTGAGCGGATGAGTGGCTCGACGAGACACGGCTTGAGGCCGGACAGGATGAGTCCGTTGGCCCACGCGACCTGCCTGTGGGACTACGGATGCGCAATAGAGGCCAGATCGAGGCGGATGCCGGAGACAGAGCGGTATTGCTCGAGCGCGCCCTTGGAGAAGTTGGTGCCGTTGTCGATGATGATGTTGTTCGGCATGTCGTAGCGCACCGCTATGTCCTTGATGAACCGGGCTGCTATTGGCCCGTCCAGTTTCTTGATTGGCCTTGCCTCGATCCACTTGGTGAATTTGTCCACTGCCACCAACAGGTGCGTCATGCCGCCTCGAGCGGTTTTGAAGGGTCCCACCATGTCGAGTCCCCACACCGCGAAGGGCCAGGTGATCAGTATGGTGCGGAGTGCTGACGCCGGCTGGTGGCTGCGTTTGCTGAAGCGCTGGCACCCTTCACACTTGAGAACGAGTGAATCAGCGTATTTGAGGGCCGTGGGCCAGTATAAACCGTGGCGGAACGCCTTGGCCACCAGGGATCGTGATGCGGCGTGGTGCCCGCACTCACCCTGGTGGATGTCAATGCCTTGTTCCTGCTCGACGCAGCGCTGGAACACGCCGGTGGAGCTGCGCTTGACGAGCTCGTTGTTGATGATGCTGTTTGCGGACGCCCGACGCTGCACTTGCCGAGCTTCGGTCTCGTCCATGGGGAGAACCCCGTTCTCCAGAAATTTTGATATTGGGAGGGCCCAAGATGGAGCTGTAAACACAGCGAAGACGGCCACCAGGGTGGGTTCCGAGTCGACAGCCCCCGAGCAGGGTTGAGCTGCCCCCGGGTACTTGGAGGAACTCGCAGCCCTCGAAGGATCCGGACAACTTCTGGATGAGGAATCGGTAGCTTGACATGTTGGAGTCGCAGGTGTCCCATTCGCTGAAGCACTGCTACACCACCAAGTCCGAGTCGCCGTAGCACAGAATGCGCCGGATACCGAGTTCCTTGGCAAGCTGGAGGCCATGCACAAGGGCTTCATATTCGGCAACTTTGTTGGAGGCGGCGAAGTGGATCTTGAGCGTGTAGCGAAGCCGGTCGCCCTTCGGGGATGACAGTACGATGCGAGCGCCCAAGCCGAGTCGCATCTTGGACCCGTCGAAGTGCATGCGCCAATCCGTTGAGTCGGGAGGCGGCGGCAAGTACTGGGTCTCGGTCCAGTCGACGAGGAAGTCGGCCAAGGCTTGAGACTTGATCGTGGTGCAGGGCTCGTAGAGGATGGTGTGGCCGGCTAGCTGGATCGCCCACTTGGTGATCCGGCCAGAGGCGTCCCGGCACCCGTTGATTTCTCCGATAGGCGCCGTGTAGACGATGGTGAGGACATGCTCTTGGAAGTACTGCTTCAGGTTCTTGGCGGTGAGGTACATGCCGTAACACATCTTCTGGTAGTGCGGGTAGTTCTTCTTGGAGATGGAGAGCACCTCGCTCAAGTAGTAGACTGGACGCTGGACGGCTTGGATCTTGCCCTTCTCTAGTCGCTCGACCACCAGCACCGTGCTGACCGCCCGCGAGGTCGTGGCAATGTAGAGCAACAACGGCTCCTTGTCGTTCGGCGCGGCCAGGACTGGTGCGGTGGAGAGCATGCGCTTGATGTCTTGGAAGGCCTCGTCTGTCTTGCCGTTCCATTCGAATGGGCTTGTCTTCTTCATCAGCTGGTAAAGGGGTAGCGCCCTCTCGCCCAACCGGCTTAGAAACCGGCTGACCGAGGCCAAGCACCCGGTGAACTTCTGGACGTTGCGCAGCCGAGCCGGCTTGCGCATGCGCTTGATGGCCTTGATTTTCTCCGAGTTCGCGTCAATGCCGCGTTCCGAGAGGAGGAAGCCGAGGAGCTTTCCGTCCGGGACGCCGAAGACGCATTTTTCCCAGTTAAGCTTGATCTTGTATTCACGGAGGTTGGCAAATGTTTCCTTCAAATCGTCGAGGAGCGTGAGGTGCTGCTTGGTCTTCACCACGATTTCGTCCACGGAGACGTGGATATTGCGGCCGAGTTGCGGTAGCAGGCATTTCTGCATGCAGCATTGGAAGGTGGCGCCGGCGTTCTTCAAGCCAAACGACATGGTGATGTAGCAATACGCCCCAAAGGGCGTGATGAAGGACATCTTCAGGGCATCGTTCGGGTCCGGCTTGATCTGGTGGTAGCCGGAGTAAGCGTCCAGGAAGGACAGGAGCTCGCACCCGGCGGTCGAGTCGATGACTTGGTTGATCCATGGGAGAGCGAACGTATCCTTGGGACATGCCTTGTTGAGGCTGGTGTAGTCGATACACATGCCCCAGGTCTTGTTTTTCTTCAGGACGAGGACTGGATTGACCAGCCACTTTGGGTGAAACACTTCCATTATGATGTCGGCCGCCAAAAGGTTGGCGACCTCTTCACCAATGGTTCTTCTCTTCTCTTCAGAACATCGTCGTAGGGGTTGGCAGACAGGCTTGGCGTCCTTGCGGATGTGAAGTTTGTGCTCGGGTACTTCCTCGGGATACCCGGCATGTCCTTGGGGGTCCATGCGAAGATATCCTGATTCTCACGGAGGAAGTCAACGAGCTCGCCTTCCTATTTGCTGTCGAGGCGGGCGCCTATGACAACGTACTTGCTGCAGCTGGGGTCTTCTAGGTTGAGCTTCACTTTCTTGGTCTCCTTGGAGGGCTTGAAGGCGGCCTCGTCGGCCGGGTCCGGGGTCGGGATCGACGCAGCGGAGGCCTCGCCTGCCAGGGCGATGATAAGGTCGAGCTGGCGCCGCTCCTCGGCAATGACCAGGGACCCGGCCAACTTGGCGCCGTCTTGGGTGCACTCCAGGGACTTGCGGTAGTCGCCGGTGACGGTGATAAGGCCCTTGGGACCCGGCATCTTCATCTTCAGATACGCGTAGTGGGGAACCGCCATGAACTTGGCGAGCGCGGGCCGGCCCAGAAATGCATGATACGCGCTGGACAGGTCCACCACCTCGAACCAGATCGGTTCTTGTCGGAAGTGGCAGCTGTCGCCGAACAGGACATCGAGCCAGACCCGGCCAATAGGACAGCAGGAGAGGCCGGACACAATGTTGTGGAAGATTGTCCGGGTCGGCTCCAAGTCCTCGGCCTTGAGGCGGAGCTTGGTCATTGTGTCGCGGTAGAGGATGTTGCTGCTGCTGCTGCCGTCAATCAGTACTCGGGAGAACTTGCATGTGCGCTGTGCGACGATGGTGGGGGTTGAGGATGAGGGCGTAACCACCCGGACTCGGCATGACTGCCGGGTGATCCTCCTGGGTCCAGGTGATCGGTCGATCCGACCAATGCATGAACTCCGGCTTGGCCGGGACGGCGGTGTTTACCTCCTGCCGACGAAGGTGCTCGCTGTGCTAGTCGTCGCCGAGGCTGGTGAAGACGACATAGGCCGCGTTCTGGTCTGGGTAGGCGTCGTTGCGCATCGCGCTGCCAGCGGGAGGCAGCGGTGGAGGCGGAGGCGGCCTTCCCACGCCTAGAGCTGGAGCCAGAGCCGGAGGGGGCGGGACGTCTCCCCTCATGATGCGCTTGGTGATGGCGCACTGCCGAAGCGTATGCGTGGAGGGTCTTGCGCCGCTATGGTGCTTGCATGGGGCGTCGAGCATTTCTTCGAAACTCATGGCGGGTTGCCACACCATCTTGCCGGTCTGCCAGCGCTTCGCCGCCGGGTCCGCCGCGGGCTCGGCGGCCGCAACGAGCCGGTTGTCGTGACGCTGCGCCGGGTGGTCGGCCTTGCGCTTGTTTCTCTAGTGAGGCTGCTGCCTGCTGCTTTCGCCGGCCAGCTTCGAGGGAGGAACCGGCTTCGCCTTGCCGGCTTCATCCAGCGCCACCTGGATCTTCATGGCGGAGTCGGCGTTGGCGTACTTGTCCGCCGTCACCATGAGTGCAGCCATGGTGGCCGGCTCGGAGCGTAAGAGCTTGTGCTTGTGGAGAGTGCCGTCTCGGCACCCGCTGACGAAGTACTGGATCGTTTGGACTTCATGGACGCCCTCGCAGCTGTTTCGGAGCTCGGTCCATTGTGCGAGGTACTCGCGACCGGTCTCCGTCGGCCCCTGCACGCACATGGCGAGCTGGCTTGGGCGACCGGGTTGCTTGTAGGTCCCCGTGAAGTTGCGAACAAAGGCCTCCTAGAAGTCGACCCACGCGTTGATGCTGCCCATCGGCATGCTGTTCAACCACGTGCGGGCCGACCCCTGGAGCATGAGCGGTGCGTAGTGCATGGCGAGACGGCGATTGGCACCGGTGATGCCAATGGCCGTGGTATAGTCGATGAGCCAGTCTTCTGGCTTCACGGTCCCGTTGTACTTGGGGGTGTCGCGGGGGAGCATGAACCCTTTGGGGAAGGGCTCCTCCCGGATGCGTGGGCCGAAGCACGCCAGCCCGATAGCACCGCTCTCCTCCACCTACAGGGAGCGAGCGAGCTGATCGAGGCTGTGGAGAGCGTCGGCGTCGTCAATGGCGCGTGGGCCGAGTCGACTGGCGGCCAGGACCCGAGGGGCCGGGTCAGTTGGAGCCGGACGCCGGCCATGCTGGCCGGGTCCGTGCTGGGTCTCCGCAGCGGGCTCGTTGGCCAGGACGTCGATGGCTCTGGCGGCCGGGTTGCACCGAGTCCGGGCTTGGCCAGAGTGCGCCTCGCCAGGCGGCAAGGAAGCCTTGTGCAGAAGTACGCCGGGTCCGCCAAGGCGGGCGGAGCCGGATCCCGCCGGCTTGGCGAGCTGGTTGAGGCGATCCTACTGGGTGTTGGTAGCGTGGAGGAGCTCGCGCATCCGCCCGATGCGCTCTTTCAGCTCCTCACCCGTGAGCTGGTCCAGGCCGACCGCGGCTGCCTCCGCAGCGCGCATGTTCTTCACTGGGGTCTCGTAGACGGTTAGGACGGCGCTGAGGGCCCGGCCGATCGCTCCTCCCCGGGTACGCACATCGGCGACCCGGCTTGGCTCGGCCGCGTAGGGCTCGAATCCGTGGGTGGCGTCGTAGTCCATCTGAGCGGCCTCCAGGCGAAGTTTGGTGGCGACGAGCATCTTGGATAGGTCCAGCATCTGCTGGCGCCTTTCCTCGAGCTGAGATCGGGCCTCGGCGATGTTGGTGGCGTCGATGTCGGTGCCGATGGGGATGCTGAGGCTCTGCATCAAAGCGCACAGCGGATCGGACGGCTCGGTCCATTCTGCAGCGGCCCTGGCTTCGGCGGCCTTCCTCGTCTTGCTTGACGAGGAGGAGGCGCCATCGCCGGTGAAAACCTCCACATGGACGTCCATCGCCCTAGCGGAAATGCCACCCCGAGTGAGAGGGGAGAGTCGGAGTAGCTAAGCACCTCGCTGGGGTGCTCGTCGGCCACGAATGCATCGGAGATGCACAGCACGGTGAAGGAGGCAGCAAGCGCGCCGACAACGTCGTCCGCCAGCGCGATGGACTCGTCGGTGCAGGAGAAGGGCCCCGTCTGAAGCATGCTCCCAGCTAGCTCCTAGAGCTGCCCCACGGTGGGCGCCAACTGTCATGGTGGGTGCACAGCAGATGCTAACGGATGGCTAAAGAGAGGAGGAGGCTCGAGGGCACTGGTGGGCTCCAAAGGCGAGGTTGGCATGAGCGGGCGCGGGACGTCGGACATACCCAGGTTCGGGGCTCTCCGGAGAGATAATACCCCTAGTCATGCCGAGTGTAGCTGGATGATCGATAGTACAATATTGCTCCTAGAGCTGTATGGAGGAGGAAGGAAGCTAGCCAAGGCTTGGGCTGCTCCTTCTCTCCGATGTTGCGGTTTGGTGGCTAGTCCTATGCTTGCTTGTTTTTACCTTGTATCTGTTTCTCACATGTTACCTCGTACATCGTCTATGCCTGCCCTTTAGGCGTGGGTTCCTGGGGGGGTTTTATAGATCAACCCACCCAGGGTTACAATGGTAATACGCCGAGTCGGTGGGTCCGTATTGTCGGTGTCCGGGATATCAGGTTGGGTCCCACTTGAGGGCTTGTGGTTTACCGGGTTCCCCTAGGTGCGGGCCCTGCGTGCCTAGGGGGACTGTGCACCGTCTTATCGATCGTCAGGGCATGGCCGGGTCGAGTCGCGTATAGTGCTCTCCTCAGGCTGCCGCTTCCTGCCGTCAGCAGTGAGGGCGGAACACTATTGCCATGCCAGCCCCGGTCAGCTGGTAGGTAAGGGGCACTGTTGCCACGCTCCGGCTGACCATAGGCATTGGTGGAAGCATTCTTGTCTTGGTCATCGGTGATTGAGGTCTCGTCCCATTGTATGGCCTGGATGGGACGGGAGCTTGACCCGTGGCTAGATTGGCGTGCACGCCACGGGTGGGGTCGGCTTGTTGGGGAAGCCTTGGTCGTGCCAGGTTCGGCTGCCTTGCGCCAGTTGCTGAGGCCGGGTCAACGTACCTCGCCGGGTCGGAGAGTTTGGCCGGCTTGCGGGCCTTGCCGGGTCGAGTGACCCGGCCAGGTGCATGTCGGTTTGAGGGGCGATGCGGGCCCCACTATTTTTGAAGAGGATCCGGGTTCCGTTGCCTGCCCGGGGTTCATCCCCCCGACAGCCCCTCAGGTATCTATATAAACCGGAGGGTTTAGATCGGAGGCAGGATCATAACATTGATAGGCTAGCCAAGTTAGGGTTTAACCATTACGATCACGAGGTAGATCAACTCTTGTAACCCCTATACCCATCGAATATAATCAAGTAGGAGTGGTGTTTTACCTCCATTAAGAGGGCCCAAACCTGGGTAAACATTGTGTCCCTTTGATCATTGTTACCGTCGATCTTCACACATAAAGCTTGCCGCCCCCCTACCTGAGATCTTCCGGTTTTGACACCGACATTGGTGTTTTCATTGAGAGCTCCGTTGTGTTGTCAACAGAAGGATTGGTGGCTCGCCTATTCATCGACGATGATGTTGTGTCCAGGGAAACCTTTCTCCCTGAACAGGTCTTTGTGTTCGGTGGCTTCGTGCTTCATGCGAACTTGACCGGTCACCTTGAGCAGGTCAACAGTTACACCCCCGGCCACCATGTTAGGTTCAGAAACCTAAACTACATCATCGCTATCCGAGGAGATATGATCTTCGAGGGGTTCGCGACCTCGGTTGCCGCCCCTGCCCTCATGAAGGAAGCTCTTCGGATCCACTCTTAGATCCCGTCTAGGGGTCGACACTCATACCCGCCTCGGCCTTAGATCTGAAGCAGGTCGTATCGTCTGAAGACGGGAGGATCAGCCCCGCCGGACTCGTTTCTATCATGGAACTTCCAACTAGAGACCTAGATGCAATCTTGGAATCACCTCTGGATATCTCTGAACTGTCAAGGTCTGCGTCCATCGGGCCCGATCAGGTGTCTATCACAAAACCCAGCCCTGCAGATCCACAGACTCCTATCAGGCTTTCGCCCTTAGACGAAGCACTGGGCTTAATGCGTTCTCTCGCCATTACGGAAGCTTTGCCTGCAAACTACACCCAGCATGGGCTGGGGGCTGAGAGTGGGAAATTTTATGCCCCACCCACCACCCACTTAATAGCCACTATCGAGGATTTAACTGACATGCTGGACTATGCGTCCGAAGACATCGACGGTATGGACGACAATGTCGACGTCGAACCAGGCCAAGGCCCTCCTACTACCGGGCGTTGGACGACCACTTCTACCTATGACGTATACATGGTGGACACACCTGATAAAAAGGACGACGAGGCCACTCAAGACAAGGACAAGCCCATCGCCAAGCCCAAGGACAATCGCATCGGGCAAGCGACAGCAATACCGGTACTGAAGACAATGAGACTCCGGATAATGTTGAAGACCCAGAACACCTCGTCGAGCCCACGTCCGAACAGGACGAGAAGAAGGAGGGTCAATATAGCCCTGAACACGCTGATCATGAAGACTCGGAGGATAGTAACTACATGCCGATCTCCGAGGAGGATGTTAGCCTTGGCGACAAAGATTTTATAGTCCCTGAGGAACCTCTCGAACAAGAACGCTTCAAGCGACAGCTCATCACCACCGCACAGAGCCTAAAAAAATAAACAGTAGCAGCTCAAAGCTGAACAAGATACGCTCAACGAAAGGAGGACCAAGGTCCTGGCCGCCGAAGAGTACGACCCCGAGCGACCAGTAAAAAGTTACCCCAAGCGCAGGCTGCTGCCACAATTCGACGAAGAAGCCCTTGAGCCAATACCATTGAAATACAATTATGCAGCTCAACCAGACCGACCACCACGTGGACGGGATAAAACGACACATCAAGCCGAACACCAGCCCACACCCCCTCACCGAACACGCAAGAAGACAACGACTGTGGGCTATACATATGATTTACATCAGGACTTGGCCAATAAAGCCGGCCAGAATAGATCGTTCTACGGATCAAAAGGCCATGCCCCGGCGCGAGATAACGACCATCAAGCCTGGCACGATGAACACCACCATGACCGGGGTCAACACCGAACACAAATGTCATTCGAACTCTGCCACGATGTTGCACGGTTTAGAGGTTCCGCACACCCTATGTGTTTAACCGATGAGGTAATGTAGCACCAGTTTTTGGAAAGATTGAAACCCATAAACATCGAGCAGTACGATGGAATGATGGACCCGGCCGTCTGGATTGAAGATTTTCTTATCCACATTCATATGGCTCGTGGAGATGACCTCCACGCCATTAAATATCTTCCTCTAAAGTTGAAAGGACCAGCAAAACACTGGTTGAACAGCCTCCCAGAGGACTCCATTGGAAGCTGGGAAGATTTAGAAGACGCTTTTTGGGCCAGCTTTTAAGGCACTTATGTCCGGCCAGCGGATGCTGATGACCTAAGTAACATAATCCAGCAACCAGGCGAATCGGCTCGCAAGCTTTGGAATTGGTTTCTAATTTAAAAGAACCAAATCATAGACTATCCAGATGTCAAAGCCTTAGCAGCTCAGGGAGTCCTGGATTAGGGGGTGTCCGGATAGCGGGACTACCATCATCAGCCGAACTATCGTCGGCCGGACTATCATCATCGACCGGACTCAAGACTATGAAGATACAAGATTGAAGACTTCGTCCCATGTCCGGATGGGACTTTCCTTGGCGTGGAAGGCAAGCTTGGCGATACGGATACGTAGATCTCCTACCATTGTAACCGACTCTATGTAACCCTAGCCCTCTCTGGTGTCTATATAAACAGGATGGCTCTAGTCCGCAGGATAACAACAACAACCATTACAATCATACCACAGGCTAGCTTCTAGGGTTTAGCCTCCTTGATCTCGTGGTAGATCCACTCTTGTAAACATCCACAATATCAATATCAATCAAGAAGGACGTAGGATTTTACCTCCATCAAGAGGGCCCGAACCTGGGTAAAACATCGTGTCCCTTGTCTCCTGTTACCATCCGCCTAGACGCACAGTTCGGGACCCCCTTCCTGAGATCCGCCGGTTTTGACACCGACATTGGTGCTTTCATTGAGAGTTCCTCTGTGTCGTCACCGATAGGCTTGATGGCCTCTTTAACCGACAACGACACAGTCCTGGGTGAGACTTTTCTCCCCGGACAGATCTTTGTATTCGGCGGCTTCGCACTGCGGGCCAACTCACTTGGCCATCTGAGCAGATCGAAAGCTACGCCCCTGGCCGTCAGGTCAGGTTTGGAAGCCTAAACTTCACGGCCGATATCCGCGGGGACTTGATCTTCGATGGATCTGAGCCACAGCCAAGCGTGCCGCGCTGTCACGACGGGCACGACCTAACTCTGCCGCCGGACAGCACCTTGGAGGCCGCACACGAATCCGCTCTGACCCATAGTCCAGAGCCGATCGCTCAGATCGAGGACGGATGGTTGGACACCGCCTCGGGAGCTGCAACTTCTACGGCGATGGAGCCAAACACTTACCTTGTCACGCATAAAGCTCATGACTCCGAGGTGCCGGACTCTCTGCCGGACTCCGAACCTCCTACGCCCCTGCCAGTCGAATTCGACTGGGCGCCGATCATGGAATTCACCGCTGCGGACATCTTTCAGCACTCACCCTTCGGAGATATCTTAAATTCGCTGAAGCATCTCTCGCTATCCGGAGAGCCCTGGCCGAACTATGGCTAGGATGGTTGGGATGCGGACGACGAAGAAATTCAGAGCCCACCCACCACCCACTTAGTAGCCACCCTCGACGATCTAACCGACGTACTCGACTACGACTCCGAAGACATCGACGGTATGGACGACGATGCCGGAGACTATCAAGAACCAGTGCCTACAGGACACTGGAAGACCACCTCGTCATACGACATATATATGGTGGACACCCCAAAAGATGGGGATGGCAAAGAAGCAACGGAGGCCGATTCCTTAAAGAAACACCCCAAGCGCCGACATCAGCGGCGCCGCTCTAAATCCCGCCACAGCAAGAATAGAGATTCCGCCACAGGAGATAATAACACCCCAGAAAGTGCCAAAGACAACCCCCTCCAGCACGATCTAGCGCAGGAGGAGGCAGAAGCAAGCCCTCACGAGAGGGCGGCAGACGAAGAGGTCGAGGATGATAATTACTTACCACCCTCCGGAGACGAGGCAAGCCTCGACGACGACGAATTCGTGGTGCCTGAGGATCCCGTCGAGCAAGAGCGTTTCAGACGCAGGCTAATGGCCACAGCAAACAGCCTAAAGAAAAAGCAGCAACAGCTTCAAGCTGATCAAGACCTACTGGCCGACAGATGGACCAAGGTCCTCGCGGCCGAAGAGTATGAACTCGAACGCCCCTCCAAAAGTTACCCAAAACGCAAGTTGCTCCCCCGACTAGAGGAGGAAGCGTACAAACCTGCATCACCAGCGCACAATACGGCAGACCGACCACCTCGTGGCCGCGACAGAGAGGCGTGCAAGCCCTCCCCCAAAACCGTACCCCGGCATCGCTCAAAAAGCATGAAGCCACGGGGGAACGTGTCCGGACTTGCGGGATATATTGGAGGACAAGGCAAGACAATCCAGATCTATCTATGGATCACGTGGGCGCCCCAAGACCCACAACGAATACCGTCGCGCTGGATACAACTACTCCGGTCTGGCCGAATACAGAAGACAATGCTCTCTCGAGCTACGTCGCGATATTGCTCAATACAGAGGCGCCGCAAACCCACTATGCTTCACTGACGAAGTAATGGATCATCAAATCCCTGAAGGGTTTAAACCCGTTAATATTGAATCCTACGATGGCACAACAGACCCCGCGGTTTGGATTGAGGATTATCTCCTCCATATACATATGGCCCGCGGCGACGATCTTCACGCCATCAAATATCTCCCGCTCAAGCTTAAAGGACCAGCTCGGCATTGGCTTAACAGCATGCCCGCAGAGTCAATTGGATGCTGGGAAGACCTGGAAGCCACATTCCTCGACAACTTCCAGGGCACGTATGTGTGACCACCAGACGCAGATGACCTAAGCCACATAATCCAGCAGCCAGACGAATCGGCCAGGCCATTCTGGACACGGTACTTAACAAACAAAAATCAAATCGTCGACTGTCCGGATGCAGAGGCCCTCGCTGCCTTCAAACATAACATCCGCGACGAGTGGCTGGCCCGACACCTAGGACAGGAAAAGCCGAAATCCATGGCAGCCCTCACATCACTCATGACCCGCTTCTGTGCGGGAGAGGATAGCTGGCTAGCTCGCAGCAACAACCTCAGCAAAAACGCTGGCAGTCCGGATACCAAGGACCGCAATGGCAGGTCACGTCGAAACAAAAACAAACGCCGCATTAACGGCGACAGCAATGAGGATACGGCAGTCAACGCCGGATTCCGAGGCTCCAAGCCCGGTCAACAGAAGAAGCCATTCAAAAGAACCACTCCGGGCCCGTCCAATTTGGACCGAATACTCGACCGCTCCTGTCAAATACATGGAACCCCCGAAAAGCCAGCTAACCACACCAATAGAGATTGTTGGGTATTCAAGCAGGCAGGCAAATTAATCGCTGAAAACAATGACAAGGGGCTACACAGCGATGACGAGGAAGAGACCCGGCCGCCGAACAACAGAGGACAAAAGGGATTCCCCCCTCAAGTTCGGACGGTAAACATGATATACGCAACGCATATACCCAAGAGGTACCGGAAGCGTGCACTAAGGGATGTATACGCGATGGAGCCAGTCGCCCCAAAATTCAACCCATGGTACTCTTGCCTGATCACTTTCGATCGAAGAGACCATCCGACCAGTATCCGCCATGGCGGATTCGCCGCATTGGTTTTAGACCCAATCGTCGATGGATTTCACCTCACGAGAGTCCTGATGGACGGCGGCAGTAGCCTGAATCTGCTTTATCAGGATACAGTGCGCAAGATGGGCATAGACCCTTCAAGGATTAAACCTACAAAGACAACCTTCAAAGGCATCATACCAGGTGTCGAGGCCAGTTGTACAGGCTCAGTTACACTGGAAGTGGTCTTCGGATCCCCGGATAATTTCCAAAGCGAGGAGTTAATCTTGGACATAGTCCCATTCCGCAGTGGCTATCACGCTCTGCTCGGACGAACCGCGTTCGCAAAATTCAACGCGGTGCCGCATTATGCATACCTTAAGCTCAAGATGCCAGGCCCTCGTGGAGTCATCACGGTCAATGGAAACACGGAACGCTCCCTCCGAACGGAGGAACATACAGCGGCTCTCACGGCAGAAGTACAGAGCAGCCTTTTAAGGCAATTTTCGAGTCCGGCCGTTAAACGACCGGACACGGCCAAACGCGCCCGGAGCAACATCAACCAAGACCACTTGGCACGTTCCGAGCACGCGTAGTAATGCGGCCTCAACCCCAGCCCTTGCACAATTGTAAGACAAACTCTTCGCATACATAATTACGCCCTGGAGATACCATGGGCATAGGGGGAGAGGCACAACCACAACAGACCCAGAGTGCGGTTCGACCACACCAGGGGCTCCCAAGTGTGTCGCTCTTTTTATCTTTTATTTCTCTCTTTTTTATACAGAACTCTGCCCGGTGGCGAACCTGCCGAACTCATGATGCAACAGCCAGGGAGGGACAAAGGCTGCGACGAACACTCAGGTGGTCTCCATTACGAGCATTAAATTTGTTAAATACACCATTCTGCGGCCTACCCCTGGAGGGAGACGCCTTTATTTCGTCCAATCCCTTGCTTTCCGCACTATTTGTATCATTCCGCACTCATAGCAAATCTTCTCGAATAAAATGCAGCACTTTTTGCCCATAATTGCATTTCCTTATATATATATGTTCATTTACAACATGTTGCATCCGTACATTTTGGTACGGCCAAATACACCAGGGGCTTATGTTCCCCGCGTTATGGTGTGATAAAGTCCGCACACTTTCACAAGTGCGGCACCCCGAACTTATAGCATTATATGAATCGGCTCCGAATCATGTCTTGGATCAATAGTTGGGTTTGCCCGGCTCCCATGTTTGGCACCTTACGTTCCGTTCTATCGGCTAAGGTAGCACTGGGAGAACCACTGCGATTGCGCCCCGGTTGAGCCGGGTTAACGCCTCAGTGGAGAAAGCTAAAAATGACTGTCATGATAAGGCGAGAGACTGGTCGCTGTTCGAGAGGTCTTTTCGGGTCCTTAAAGACCTACGTCGCTTCGAGCGAAGTACCGGATAATGTCCGACGAAGGCGTGGATAGCGCCCCAAATTCGGTCTTCCGAATACTAGGGGCTGCGCCGAAATTTAAAATTATAGAATTCTATGGCTAAGTGAGAGTGTTCAAGCACTATAAGTCCGGTTGCCTTGTTCGTTGTGTTGAGCGCCTCCCTAGATGGACCAAAAAATGGGAACAAGAGTGCTCAAGATTATCCCGAACACCCCAGCACTCGTGGCATGGGGGCTGAAGCCGACGACTTGCCATCTCTCAGATTTAATAAACGGCCGCAGAAAAGGTAATATTTTAAATTAACAAGTGTTGCTTAGCGCATATGAACAAAGTTTTCAGCGCATAGGATAACACATTGCGAATGTACTGAATAATTACATCCCTGGGGCACTCATCCGCAATCTTGCGGGCACCCTTCAGGATAGTATTATAGTACATCTCGGGCGTACGATATTCCTTGCCCGCTGGTGGCGCGTCAGTGATTAGCTTCTCCGGATCCAGCTTGCCCCAATGCACCTTTGCGCGGGCAAGGGCCCGACGAGCACCTTCAATACAGGCGGAGCGCTTGATAACCTCCACCCAGGGGCACGCATCCACCAACCGTCGCACGAGGCCGAATTAGCTCCCAGGCATGGCCTCTCCAGGCCACAGCCGAACTATGAGGCCCTTCATGGCCTGCTCGGCCACCTTGTGGAGCTCGACCAGCTGCTTCAGCTGGTCGCTAGGGGGCACCGGATGGCCGGCCTCAGCATACTGAGACCAGAAGACCTTCTCCGTTGAGCTCCCCTCCTCGGCTCGGTAGAATGCGGCGGCATCAGACACGCTGCGAGGCAGATCTGCAAACGCCCCTGGAGAGCTCCGAATTCGGGTAAGTAACACGTAATTTACATTCACATGCTTGCTTTGCATGAAAAATGCCTTACCCACCGCTATCTTCCTCACCAACTCAATCTCCTGAAGGGACTTATGGGCATCGGCCTTGGCAGTTTTGGCACTTACGAGAGCTGAGGCAAGCTCGGACTCTCGAGTCTTTGAGTCACGCTCCAAACTCTCATGCTTTTCCATGAGAGCCTGGAGCTCTTGCCGAACCACCGCCACCCGCACTTTCTGCTTTTCTCGCTCTGCCCGTTCCGCGGCCGCATTGCGTTCGGCCGCAGACACGGCCTCCTTCAGGGTCGCCACCTCGTTCGTGGCCCCTGCAGTACCCATGTTATCCTTGTTATTTTTTTGTTGCAACCTAAATCCTTTTCTGTCAGGTACAAGTTTAAAGTGGTGTTACTCACCTTCTTTGTGCTGGAGCTGCTTCTTGGCGCGGCCGAGATCTTGCTTGGATCGCTCGAGCTCCTGCTTCAAAGCACCGACCTCCGCAGTCAGTGCGGCAGAGGTCAGCAGCACAGCCTGCAACCCATATTGACATAATTTTTTAGCAACCCTGCGTATATCTTCTTTTTTCAGATCCTCAGTCCGGCTTTTCTTTCCGAACACCGAACCGAACATCAGGGGCTACTGTCTATGCGGTATTACATTGCATATTTCTATCTTCTTACCTCAAAGCCTGATAGAAGGCTATTGCAGGCTTCGGTCAGCCCGCTCTTGGCAAGTTGTACCTTCTGAATCACTGCACTCATAATAGTGTGGTGTTCTTCCTCGATGGAAGCGCTCTGCAGCGCCTCCAACAAATTGTCCGGCGCCTCCAGTTGGATGGAAGCCGCCGGCGTCACGGTCTTGCCCTTCGTGCGAAGGGGCCGCCGGCCGGACTCCGGAACCACTGCGGGTTCTGATGTGGAGTCCGGCGCAAAGTCCGGGAGGCCGCCTTGTGGCGCCTCCGGAGCCTCCCCCTGATGGGTCCCTTCTTGGGATCCCACCTCGGCGTCCTCGGTGTTGCGAGGGGTGGAGGCGGTCGGGATGGAGTCTACATCCGACGGAGCCAACGACCCGCTTGATGAAGCAGGGAGATCATCATTGGCCGGAGTACAGGCAGCATGCGGCATCAGAATGACACTATGTGACGCAGAAAAAGAAATTATAAATCATTCAGGAATCCGGATACTTACGATCTCGCCGGAGGCCTGGCCCTTGAAGGCCATTCTTCCTCGCCAATGTTGATGTTGGCGGAGCTGTCCGGGGGAATAGTCCTTCCCCTCTTGGACCCTTCAGCCTCCCCTGTTGGGGAAGCCTTCCTCTTCCTCTCTCCCTCCTCTGGGAGAGAGTCCTCTTTCTCCTCCTCGTTTTTGGGGGAGGAGTCCGCCCCGGAGTCGTCGGATACCTGAAAACGGGAACTCTTTCGAGCACCCGTGGCCTCCTTCTTGGCCTTCTTCTCCGGCACCACGTGCGGTGCCGTAACCAGCAGCCTCGCTAGATGGGCGTCTACTGGGTTTTCTGGCATAGGAGCCGGGCAGATAATCTGCTCCGCCTTCCTCATCTAGTCCTGTCAAAGGAAAAGGGGAAATTAAAACCCGCATAGAGTCAAACTATGAAAAGCAAGTGTCCCGTAAAGGGGTAGAATCACTTACCTCATCGGCTTGGCGCTGCGAGCGAAATCCGCGATCTTCAGTCGCGGATGCGGGGGCTTCGGCGCCCTTAAACAGCACCCTCCAGGTGCCTTCGTACATCGTGTCGAAGAGCCCGCTCAGCGCCTGGTGCTGTTCCGGATTGAACTCCCACAGATTGAATGCCCGCTCTTGGCATGGGAGAATCCGGCGGACGAGCATGACTTGGACCACGTTAACCAGCCTGAGCTTCTTCACCAGCTTCTGGATACAGGCTTGGAGTCCCGTCAGCTCCTCCGAACTACGCCACAGCAAGCCCTTCTCTTTCCAGGAGGTGAGCTACGTGGGGATACCAGATCTGAACTCGGGGGCCGCCGCCCACGTAGGGTCGCTCGGCTCGGTGATATAGAAGCACCCCGATTGCCACCCCTTGACGGATTCCACGAAGTCCCCTTCGAACCAAAGGACGTTGGGCATCTTTCCCAACATGGCGCCTCCACACTCCGCTTGAGTGCCCTTCACTACCTTCGGCTTGACATTGAAGGTCTTGAGCCACAAGCCGAAGTGGGGCTGGATGCAGAGGAAGGCCTCGCACACGATGATAAACACCGAGATGTTGAGGATGAAGTTCGGCGCCAGATCATGGAAATCCAGGCCATAGTAGAACATGAGCCCCCGGACAAAGGGGTGAAGTGGAAATCCCAGTCCGCGGAGGAAGTGGGGAAGAAAAACGACCCTCTCATGGGGCCTGGGGGTGGGGATGAGCTTCCCCTCGTCGGGCAGCCGGTGCGCAATGTCGCCGGACAGGTAGCCGGCGCTGCGCAGTCTTTCGATGTGCTCCTCCGTAACAGAGGAGGTCATCCACTTGCCTCCCGCTCTAGACATGACTGGGGAAGGTTGAGACGAGATGTGCGGGCTTGGGCGCTGGAGCTCGAGTGCGCGGAGATGGATAAGCAAAGGAGGAAGAAGGCGTAGGTGAAAAGGTGAATCCTTATCCCTTGTATGGGCGGGCGAAGTCTACGCGTCCCCCACCGGCCTGGTAAAACTCGCTTATCCCCCAAGCGTCACCATCAATGGCTCGGTTGGGTTATCCACGTCCGTATTGATGAGAATCCCGGATTAAGGGGGAACACGATCTCTGCTTCGACAAGACGTGCCAAGGAAACCGCTTCGCTAAATGCGCTGAGGTGGTAGAGTAAAAACCGATTCAAGTAATGGCTTGGTAGTGGCGTGACATCATGCCGCAAAAAATGTCAGCAGATTGAACTTTTATTATTCTCTCTACGGTGGAATGTGGAATTTATTTTGCAGAACCGGACACTATCCTAGTGTTCACAATCTTCTATCATTCGGAGGAGGAACCCGCCTTGCAATGCCAAGCAATATACGCGCCGGACTTATCGTCATTGAAGCCTGGTTCAGGGGCTACTGGGGGAGTCCTGGATTAGGGGGCGTCCGGATAGCCGGACTACCATCATCAGCCGAACTATCGTCGGCCGAACTATCATCATCGACCGGACTCCAAGACTATGAAGATACAAGATTGAAGACTTCGTCCCATGTCCGGATGGGACTTTCCTTGGCATGGAAGGCAAGCTTGGCGATACGGATACGTAGATCTCCTACCATTGTAACTGACTCTATGTAACCCTAGCCCTCTCCGGTGTCGGTGTACTAGAGTAGGGGTACCCTAGTGTCCCGAACTTGTGCACGGGCAGTTGTAGCGCCCCGCGGCAAGGCTTGCCGGACGATCGCCAGAGTCCTCCGTGGGTTCCTTTGGAGCCATTCGAGAACAAAGCATTTAAGATGAAGAGACAAGGCCCCGGCAAGAGGAGCTTGCCGGGAAGAGACAAGGCCCCGGCAAAAGGAGCTTGCCGGGAAGAGACAAGGCCCCGGCAAGAGGAGCTTGCCGGGAAGGCCAACCACGGCACCTCAAGAAACTTGCCGCGATGCACTGCATGTCCCGGCAAGGTCCGGTGAGCGACAAGCTTCCAGACGCGACAAGACGACGACCCCGACAAGGTACTTGCCGGGGGCCAGCTGCCACTCTGTACCCGCGCTCCAGCGCACCCACCCGCGTGTCACCATGAGACTTTCTCAGGGGCACGTGGCGGGAGCCTATGCAGCCAGGGGTACGCGGTGGCGAGCGGAGATGAAGAGGAGGCCATCGTGGCAAACGGTGGCGCACCTAACGGTCACTTTTTGCACTGTTTAGGCAACTCAGACGGGCATTCAATGACCTTGTCCCCTGCCGTCAGAGTTAGGTAGGGTGCACTGTGTCCAGAGTAGCGGTAGCTGCACCTACCGCATTCTTTTTCCATTTTTACCCTTCTAGTCTACGTTGCCACCTGTCGGTGACCCCTTGAGAGTATAAAAGGAGGCCCATACGCAATGTAGAGGAGGTTCAGCTCATTCGAAACACCAAGAACATTCTCATGCTCGGTCTGGCAGCGTTCATCGCTCCTGAGCAAGAACTCAATACAACCAGACAAGCAGCAGTAGGAGTGTTATCTCTCCGGAGAGCTCCGAAGCTGGGTAAAACTGCTCGCATGTACTGCCTCGATCCGCTCTTCGTGCGACCTCCGCCCCCCTCCGAACCGAAAGGGGCTCGGTCCGCCGGTCCCCATAGGTGTTCGTGGATCAGTTTCCCCGACATCTTTGGCGTGCCAGGTAGGGGGCGTCGAGATTGTGTGAACCCGATCCGGCGTGCACACGAGCTAAATCTTCATCGTCTTCATCGACATGCCACCGAAGAAGAAGGATTCGGAGGCAGCTGTTCCGTCTGCGTCGCTTTCGCCGCCTCCGGAGCAAACGGGTGGTGGAGTGGACGCCGGCGGAAGAACGGGCGTCGACGAGGGAGCTCCCAGTGCAGCCATGTCCAAGGACAAGGCGGCACAGACCTCGGCGTCCATGCGCGTACCGCGCCCGTCTCAGGAGGCGCGGGACCAGCAGCGTCATGGCGTTCGCAGCGCCATACGTCCGCTGAGTCAGGATCAAGCTGGTGGTTCTCGTGGCGTCCAAGACCAGCATGCGCACCAACATGCTGGCTCGAGCGAAGTACGGTCGCCTGGACGGGACACTGCTCCTCCTAACGTGGTTAGGAGTCCGAGCATATCCCGCTCCTGGCACCGTTCACCTCTGCTGCCCACCACTTCAGCAGAAGCCTTGGCGCGAGCTCAACTGCTCCTAGACTACCCTCCGACGGTGGAAAAGACCGACGAGTGGAGGGCCACTATCCAGAGCCTCATCGGCTTCGCCAACGGCGACACTGCGCGGCAGCCAAGCACCTCGCTGTCGTGGCAAGACTGTCGGACACGAGCCGACGGGAACAAGACCGGGGGAGGTGCGACATCCATGCACTCTCCACTACGAAGGCCCAGATCGCCGACTCGCCGGGTCCACCCCGACATCGACTCCACCGCGTCGTCGGACCCACGAGCTCGTCGCGACCAGCGCCAAGTTCTCCACGAACGGCGACAAGAGGACGCTCGTACTCGCATCGAGCGCCGAAGAGAAGCGCGACGTCAATCCGACAAGCGCGCTGGGCCCTCTGTTGACATGCCTGCGCCAGGGGAACCAGGCGATCTGCCGTACGCGGTAGGTTGTCCTGCGTTCACTCATGAGCTGCGGCAAGACCAGTGGCCCAGCACAAAAAACTTCAAGCCAGACGTACCAGAGAAGTACGACGGCAAGACGCATCCGTCGGAGTTCCTCAGCATCTACACCATCGCGGTGCAGGCTGCCGGGGGACGGGACGACAAGATCCTTGCCAACTACTTCCCGCTGGTACTCAAGCCCAACGTCAGGTCCTGGCTCATGCACTTGCCGGACAACTCCATCTCCTCTTGGGCAGATCTATGCCATCAGTTTGTCGGCGCCTTCACAGGCGGCCACAAGCCACATGGCCAAGAGAGCGATCTTCATCTGCTTGCCCAAAAAGAAGGAGAGCCACTGCGCAAGTACATTCAAAGATTCAGCGGCGTACAGCACAACATCCCAGACGTCCACCCCGCTGCGATCATCAGCGCGTTCCATCAGAACGTGCGAAACCGCAGGATGAGGGAGGAGATGGCGATGTGTAAGATCAGAGACCTCAGCGAGCTTTACGCCCTCGCCGACAAGTGTGCGCGCGCTGAAGAGGGGAGGAGGCTCCCCGGAGAGAGTACAGGAGCAGGAGGATCCGACAGTGAGGATGCCGCCCCGGCAAGGACAGGCTGGCGGCGGAACAACAGAAGGAAAAAGGGCAAAGAAGTGCTAGCTGTCGAGCAGACCGGCAACGGAGGTGGCGCCAAGGAAGCTAAAGCTGGTGGCTCCGACAAGGAGGCCCAGCCTGTGGCGGCCGCCGACAAGCAGGACAGCTCCGGCAAGCAGTATTGTAAGATTCACCGCACCAAGGGTCACGATCTCCAGAACTGCAAGAAAGTCGAACAACTTGTTGAGCAACAGAAAGCTGAGTACGAGCGGCGCGACAAGGAGAAGGGCCCAGGAAGGAACTGGTGGATCCGGCAAGAAACGTCCCGGACGAGGAGGACGCCGCGGCAAGGCCAAGCAGCGGCAATGAGACAGACCTCCCCGCGGCCGCGACAAGGATGAAGATGACGACGATGATGAAGATATGGATGATGACGAGGCCGATGAGCAGGAATTTCAGAAAGCCACAGAGGTCCTGTGCGTTGACGGTGGCGCCTCTCTGCATACTTTGCACCGCCAACTCAAGCAGTGGATGCGGGAAGTGAATGCAGCAGAGCCATCCATAGAGTCACGCAAGCCCCTGAAATGGTCCAGCACGCCTATCATCTTCGATATTGAGGACCACCCTGATCGCGTAACTGCGGTCGGGTGCTTGCCGATGTTGGTTTCTCCAACTATCCGCAACCTCAAGGTCACGAAGATGTTAGTTGACGGCGGGGCCGTCTTGAACCTGATATCCTCCGCGGTCCTCCAGAAACTCCAGATCCCTGACAGCGAGCTCGAGGAGACCGGCACGTTCCAAGGAATCAGCCCGGGAAGGAGCAAGCCGAAGGGAAAGATCACGCTGCCGGTCACATTTGGCAGCGAGCTGAACTTTAGAACTGAGAGGGTCACTTTTGACGTTGCCGACTTTCCATTACCATACAATGGGATCCTTGGCCGTCCAGCGCTCGCCAAGTTCATGGCAGCCTCTCACTATGCATACAATATGCTCAAGATGCCAGGCCCGATAAGTGTCATTTCTGTCCCTGGTGACAAGAAAGATGCCCTTATCTGTGCCGAAAAGATTTACCGAGAGGCAGCAGCCGCAACCGATCGCGAGTCACTTGCCGCTGAAGCTCCCGGGGGGAAGAAGAAGACCAAGTCCGGCAAGAACTCTGATGCCTACTCCGGCAAGCGCACCTCTTCGGAGTGCTGCGCTACCGACGAGGACGCACCATCGAGCTCCACCGGCAAGTTTAAGAAGACGATGGCAGCTCCACCAGAGACCAAGAAGGTGTCCACCAAGGAGGACGGCACTGGTGGTACCTTCACCATCAGTGCCACTCTCGACCCCAAATAGGAAAGCACGCTCGTTGCTTTCCTGCGGGCGAATGTCGACGTGTTTGCATGGGAACCGTCTGACATCTCCGGTGTTCCCAGGAAAGTGATTGAGCACCACCTATCCGTTTGTCCTCATGCGCGGCCCGTCAAGCAGAAAGTCAGGAAGCAAGCAGTGGAGCGCCAAGAGTTTGTTGCAGAAGAAATCAAGAAGCTCGAAGCAGCAGGCCTTTTCAGAGGAGTGCTCCATCCCACGTGGTTGGCCAATCCTGTAGTCGTGCGTAAGGCCAATGGGAAATGGAGACTTTGTATAAACTTCACTGATGTCAATAAAGCTTGTCCCAAAGACCCAATTTCCCTTGCCGCGCATTGACCATATTGTTGACTCCACTGCTGGATGTGATTTGCTTTCATTTCTTGATGCATACTCAGGATACCATCAGATATTCATGGCAGAAGAGGATGAAGAGAAAACCGCATTTATCACCCCGTGTGGCACGTACTGCTTCGTACGGATGCCTTTCGGTTTGAAGAATGTTGGTTCAACGTTTGCAAGGGTAGTCCACGTCGCTTTTGAGCCCCAGATACACAGAAATGTGGAAGCCTACATGGACGATATAGTGGTCAAGAGCAAGGACAAGGCTACTCTGATTCAAGATCTAGATGAAACTTTTGCAAACCTGCGCAAGATCAACCTCAAGCTCAATCCCGAGAAGTGCGTGTTTGGAGTCCCTTTCGGCAAGCTTCTCGGGTTCTTTGTGTCACAGCGAGGGATTGAAGCCAATCCCGACAAGATCAAAGCCATCGAGCAGATTGAAGCACCAAAGCGCGTCAAGGATGTACGAAGGCTTGCCGGTTGCGTGGCTGCTCTCAGCAGGTTTATCTCTAAGTCCGCAGAGCGCGCCTTGCCATTTTTCAAAATATTGAAAAAGGCAGGTCCGATGAAATGGACTCCGGAAGCGGAGGCTGCACTGTAGGAATAGAAGAGGTACCTGTCCTCCACTCCAATACTTGTCGCACCTAAGCCACAAGAGAGGTTGCTGCTGTATCTAGCAGCAACCAATCAAGTGGTTAGTGCTGAGTTGGTAGCGGAGAGGGAGGCGGATGATGAACCGGCAACCGTGGCAAGTGAATCCAGCGACAAGCAGGGGGCTTCTCCGACAAGCTCTAGCCCCGACAAAGTTGGATCTGCGCAGGCATGCAAGGAAGTGCAAAAGAAAATGGTGCAGTGCCCAGTTTACTTTGTCAGTTCCCTTCTGCAGGGGGCTAGGTCAAGGTACTCTGGCATGCAGAAATTGCTTTTCGGCCTTCTCATGGCCTCGAGAAAGCTGCGCCATTACTTCCAGGCACATGAAATAACAGTTGTCACTCGCTTCCCGTTGAAGAGGATACTGCAAAATCCAGAAGCAACAGGCAGGATTGTCGAGTGGGCACTGGAACTGTCAAGCTTTGGCCTCAAGTTTGAGAGCACTTCAACTATACAGAGCAGAGCATTGGCAGAATTCATAGCAGAGTGGACGCCAACACTTGATGAAGAAACTCCAGAAACGAGCATCCCCGTCAAAGAGGCAAGCAAAGAATGGTTGATGTACTTTGATGGTGCCTTCTCGCTGCAAGGCGCCGGTGCTGGCGTGCTGCTTATCGCACCCACCGGAGAGCACCTCAAGTACGTAGTTCAGATGCACTTTCCCAAGGAGCAAGCGATGAACAATACCGCAGAGTATGAAGGTTTGCTTACCGGCCTCAGAATCGCGGCAGACCTTGGGATCAACAAGCTCATTGTCAGGGGTGACTCGCAGTTGGTCGTCCGCCAAGTAAACAAAAGCTATCAAAGTCCGTTGATGGAAGCATATGTTGATGAAGTGAGGAAGCTAGAAGAACACTTTGACGGCCTGCAAATGGAGCACGTTCCACGAGCTCAGAACGATATTGCTGATGGCCTGTCAAAGTGCGCAGCACTAAAGTTACCTGTGGAACTAGCGATCTTTGTGCTCAAGCTAACTCAACCATCCGTAACACCATCAACTGGACAGAGTAAGAAGAGGAAGTTGGTTTCTGTTGACTACTTTCCGGCAGAGCTTCCCGAAGCCGCTGCCAAGAAGGTCCCCAAGATCGACGCCAAGAGTGCTGAGGAGCAGTCTGCTCCGGCGAACCTCTTGGTTTGTTCCGTTGAAGCAGACGCTACCGACAAGTTTTGCTCCGGCAAGCTTGCCGGGGAACATCATGCTCCGGCTGAACCACAGGTTCTTGCCGTAGAAGCGGATGTTCCCACAGCAACAGATATGCCTTTAGTCCTTGTTGTCGAGCCGCAAGCTCCAGCATGGGCGCAGGAGATTGTCCGTTTCCTTCAGACAGGAGAGCTTCCCGAAGAGCAAGAAGAAGCGGAAAGAGTAGCCCGGCAGTCAAGTATGTACAAGTTTGTCGACAACACACTGTACAGAATAAGACTCAACAGTGTGAAATTGAAGTGCATTCGCCGGGAAGATGGACAACAGCTGTTGGCAGAGATACATGGAGGCATATGTGGTCACCACATTGGCGCAAGAGCACTTGCCGGCAAAGCATTCCGACAAGGTTTCTTCTGGCCGACAGCCCTCCAGGATGCAACTGCACAAGTAACAAAGTGTGAAGCGTGCCAGTTCCATTCCAAACAGATACACCAGCCAGCTCAAGCTCTCCAGACGATCCCTTTATCCTGGCCATTTTCGGTCTGGGGGCTCGACATCCTCGGCCCCTTTCCCCGAGCTGTCGGGGGCTTTGAGTTCTTGTACGTCGCTATCGACAAGTTCACAAAGTGGCCAGAAGTGGAACCAGTGAGGAAGGTGACAGCACAGTCAGCAGTCAAGTTCTTTAGGTCAATTGTTTGCCATTTCAGGATCCCTAACAGGATAATCACCAACAACGGCACGCAATTTACGAGCCGCACCTTCATGCAGTATGTCCAAGATCTTGGCGCCAAGGTCTGCTTCGCTTCTATTGCTCATCCGAGAAGCAACGGTCAAGCGGAGAGGGCAAATGCTGAAGTGCTGCGAGGCCTCAAGACCAAAACTTTCGACAGGCTGCACAAGTGCGGAAGAAACTGGATCGAGGAGCTGCCGGTGGTTCTTTGGTTGATCAGGACGATGCCAAATCGAGCCACTGGCCAGACACCTTTTGCTCTAGTCTACGGAGCAGAGGCAGTTCTCCCCACGGAACTCGTTTAAGAGTCACCTCGAGTGCTCGCTTATGATGAGCTCGAGCAAGAGCAGCTGCGACAAGATGACTCGCTGCTCCTTGAGGAAGACCGTCTTCAGGCTGCTGTGCGAGCCACTCGCTACCAGCAAGCTTTGCATCGCTACCATAGCCGCAAAGTTAAAGCCAGAAGCTTCGAGGAAGGCGACCTTGTTCTTCAGCGTGTTCAGTCCGCCAAGAATTCCAACAAGTTGACGCCGAAGTGGGAAGGCCCTTATCGGGTGAAACGAGTCACTAGGCCCGGCGCTGTCCGCCTTGAGACGGAAGATGGCATTCCAGTGAGCAACTCCTGGAACATTGAACATCTTCGTAAGTTTTACCCGTAGGGCGCGGTTGCCGGAAGCTTTTCCGGCAACCACCTTCTGTACAAGTCTTGCCGTTGTTGCATGTAATCCTTTGTACAGAGCCGGGCGCAGAACCCGTGCATGAGTAAAATTCATGTGCCCCGCACATCTTGTTAGTTTCATGCTGTAATCCTTTTTTGCATATATTATCTGACACTTTGTGGAGCACCAGACCACGGTAAGCAATAACGAGCCATAAGGCTCCATGTCATTACTTTCTTTCTCTGTCTCTTTCTCAAAAGAAGGAAGGTTCCCTCGCCCACAAGGTTTGCCGGGGGGGAAGGAGAAGATAATGGTGTGGACTGGGCCATTCAAGAGAGTTTTTCCTTGCCGGGAAGCAATAATGGTGTGGACTAGGCCGTTCAAGAGAGTTTCTCCTTGCCGGGAAGCAGACGACAGAAAAGCTAAGTTGCTAAAGTTTGAGCAATCAATTTTTTTAAAAAGTTTTTGAGTTATTTTCCTTGAACGGCCATGCTTTGTATGGGAAACCTGTGCGCGGAGGAACCAACTTGTAGCTAGCTGCGCCCTTACTTTGTTTCGAGTCCGCTCAACAACTTAAGTGAGCTGCAACTAGTTGCGATAAGGTTGCTTGTCGGTAGCGACCCCGCCAGCAGGCTGCTGAAGTTCCGCACTCGGCGCTCGCGGCAATGGTGCCTGCACCGACAAGTTTCCCTAGAAAGCATAGGGCAGAACCATACAAAGCCAAGAGTCGAGTAAAGGAAGTAACACAGCATTTTTTTTTGCCTAAGATATAGTTATATTACAAAAATAACTTGTCGCGCCTCTAATAAAGTGTTCCCATGACATGACTGGCAGCGACAAGAAAAGAAGAAAACGGACGGCCTAATCTACGCGACCGCCGTCAACCCTTTTGACCTCGTTCACCCTGTCCACAATGGGTGCGACGAGGGCCTTAAGTGCGTCAAGATCAACGTCTGCCGGCAGCCTCTTGAGGACGTTGGTGAGGTTGAGGCCCGGATTGCGGAAGGCCACCTTCACCAGCACCTTCTCCAGAACTCCGGCACAAATCGTGCGCGACTCGTTGGCCAGCTGCTTTGGGATCTATTCCTGGAGTTGCTGGAGCACCGTCGCCACGCCTTTGAAGAATAGAGTGAGCTTGGCGCTGGGTTGGAGGTTCTCGTCGGAGGAGTACCCGAAGCCTTCCACCCCCAATTGCACCAGCTCCTCTTCGATGACTGCGGCAATGTTCACGAGGCCCTCCGTCCAGAGCGCCACAATATCTCTGAGAAGATTCTGGGTTTCGGCGGCCCTCGCCAGCAGCGCCTCGTTGGCCTTGATGTCCTTCTTCAAGTCCGCCTCCCGTTTCTTGGTGCCGTCCAACGTCTCCGTCAAGGTGGCCAGCTTCAGCTCCAGATCAGCGTTGGAATCCTTGGCGGCGCGCAGCTCTTTGCCCTTCTTGGAGAGTTGGCCCTGCAGCTCACCGTGGGCAAGAGCGTCCTTCTCGCGCTCCCGCTTGAGCGCGGCAAGCTCTTCGCCACCCACCTTCAGATCAGCCTCCAACTGTGCCACCTTCTCCTCCAGCTCTTTCTTGGAGGCCTCTGTAATTGCCGCAGCATCCTTTGCCTCCTTGAGTGCCCCGCCGAGTGCTCGCTCGCGCTCGGCGAGCTCTTCCTCGTAGCTGTCGAGGTTGGCCTTCCGCTGCACTAGTTCTCCCTCCCGCGCGGACTGCTTCTCGGCAACTAGCCTTTGCTCCTCCTCAGCTTCGGCCTTCTCGAGAAGAAAGGCCGTGCGCTCCTCGTCGAGTCGCTCCCGCTCCTGCGCCAGGGACCGGAGAGCTTCTTGATTTTGGCTCCGGAGCTCCTCCGCACGCTTCTCCACGTCAACTCCTGCCTTTGCGACAAGCACTTCCCGGGAAGCCAGCTTGGCTTGCCGGACGCGGTAGAATGACAGCAGCTTCCGCAGTAGCTGCTCCTCCTCAGGCTCACCTCTGCTGCTGCTGGGCGCGTCAACCAACGACAGTCCAGCAGAGGCGAGCACCTCCCCGTCAAAGGTCTCCCCCTCGACCGGCACCCTGGAGTTCGGCGCCCAGGGTAGCTTGATGAAGATATTGTCACTGGCCTTCAAGTAGGCGCCGGACTGGGGCTCCTCGGAGCCCGGCTCCGCAGAAGCGGCAGAGGGTTCAGCGGTCGGCACAGCGCCCGGCGCTCCTGCGGCCTCAGGGTCGTCAGTGCGATCGCCCGACCCCTCGCCGGCTTCTGCAGCAGTAGCCCCGGCGGCCTCCTCGCCGGCGTTCTCATCAGCACCGGCACCTTCCTCGCCGGCGCCCCCTGTCTCCATTGGCTCAGCCGTAGATGGGTCTGAAGAACGAAGAAGGGAGGAAAATCAACCAAAAAAATCCAAGAGAGGAAAAAAAGAAGAAGCAGAACCCAAGGGAAAGTTTCTGGGCAAGTGGATTACCTGCGCCAAGATCTTAAGTTGCGGCCTCGGTCGCCGCCGGGTCAGCAGTGCAGTCCCTTGCCGGAGAGTCCCCTCTTGCCGGAGAGCGCTCCCTTGCCGGGGACTCCTCCCTTGGAGGCGCAGTCGAAACAGGTGTCACTTCGGGACCAGCTTCCGGGCGCTCCTGATGAGACTGTTCTGCTCCTGCACAAGTCAACAAGCAAGATATCAACAAAGGAAAAAGCACTCAAGCGCGCCCGGCAGCGAAAGGCTAAACTATGAACTTACGCTGGGGGCTGTGCTGGGGGCTGCTTTGAGGAGTGATTGCCGGGTCCGTCAAGGTGGTCTCAGACCCGCCTCCTGCTGGCACGATGGGGTCATCCTCGATGACGATCACCGCGGCCTTGGCCCTCTTCGCCGCTCTCCGGGCCAAGCGTTCTGAAAAGAAAGGAGTCCAGATTGGAGCAAGTCAGATACAAGATATAAACAGCAAGATTGAAGAACTACAAGAGCACCATGGAAACTTACTCATCTTCCTCCTCGTCGGAGCTGAGCGCGGAAAGATCAAAGTCCGACCCTCCTCCGGCGCGGCGAGGTGGAGGAGTAGGATCCCTTGCCCGCTTGGCGGGGGCGGGGGCGGTGGCCCGGGAAGATCCCGCTTCAGTTGCCGCTGTTGCGTGAGGCGCTCCCACGGCAACATTGCTTGCCGCGGTAGAGCGCGTCGCGCGGCTCTGTGGCTGTGGAGCCGGCTGCCGCCCCGCTGCGTCCCTGGCCCTGCGAAAGCGCCTTCTTGGCGGGGCCGGGGGCTCCGCCTGCGGCAAGTTTTCTGAAGGCTCGGCCTCCTCCTCGCCGGCCTCGCTCGGCTCGGCTTCGGAACCGGCAGGCTCCTCCTCGCCCATGAACTCCGCGCGTTCGGCAAGGTTTGCCGCCTCTGCAGCCTCCGCCTCCTCCACAGTAAACCCAAACACGCCCGCGGCAGCTGCGGCCGCAACCTCTTCCGCCCTAGTGGCGATGCGCTGCAGCTCCTCGTTGGTGGTGTCACGGGTGAGGCTCTTCTGCTCGTCAGCACGGACCGGCACCTCCTCCAAGTTGTCGAAGAACGCTTGCACAACGTCATCCGTAGGCTCTTGCCAGGTTGGGACGATTCCGTGTGAATCGAACAACGGCATCATAGCGCGGATCAGATCAAGCGAAGAGTTATTGCACAAAGGAACTACGCCCCTCGGCAGTGTGAATGGATGCTGGGGATCGCGTTTGAATAACTCCAAGAGCATTGCGTCTAGCTCCAAGACGGTGAAGTTGTAATTGAGGCCCGGCCGCAGCCTCATGATGTCCGCCGAATTCTTGAATTCCCAAGCGGGCCTCCCCCTCTCCTGCAGGGGGGCAATGCGGTGGTGGAGGAACTCTGCCCCGACAGCACCTACGGTCAGCCCGGCAAGCCTGAGGCGAAGAATCCTAGTGGTGGCGATCTTCAGCCTCTCGTCTTCCGGGGCCAGGTGGATCAGTTTCCCCGACATCCGGTGTCTATATAAATCGGATGGCTCTAGTCCGCAGGACAACAACAACAACCATTACAATCATACCATAGGCTAGCTTCTAGGGTTTAGCCTCCTTGATCTCGTGGTAGATCCACTCTTGTAAACATCCACAATATCAATATCAATCAAGCAGGATGTAGGGTTTTACCTCCATCAAGAGGGCCCGAACCTAGGTAAAACATCGTGTCCCTTATCTCATGTTACCATCCGCCTAGACGCACAGTTCGGGACCCCCTACCCGAGATCCGCCGGTTTTGACACCGACAGCAGCCTTCAAACACAGCGTCCGGGACGAATGGCTTGCCCAATACCTCGGGCAGGAAAAGCCGAAGACCATGGCAGCTTTAAGTGCACTCATGACCCGTATCTGTGCGGTTGAAGATAGTTGGTTGGCTCGTAGAAGCAACAACTCTGGCGACCCCGGCACTTCTGAGGCCAGGGATGGCAATGGTAGACCATGCTGCAATAAAAACAAACATCGGAGCAATAATGACGACGCAGATGATACGACAGTCAATGCCGCATTCTGTGGTTCTAAATCTGGTCAGTGGAAGAAACCTTTCAAAGGCAGCAGGGACGATCCGTCCAACTTGCACAAAATCCTTGAGAGGCCCTGTCATATTCATCGCACACCCGACAAGCCTGCTAACCACACCAACAGAATCTGTTGGATTTTCAAACAGGCTGGTAAGTTAAATACCGAACACACGGGAAAGGGACCTCCAAGCGAGGACAATGAGGAGCCCCGTCAGTCAAACACCGGGGGCCAAAAGCAGTTTCCCCTCGAGGTGAAAACTGTGAACATGATCTATGTCACTCACATTCCCAGAAGGGAGCGTAAGAGCGTACTAAGGGACGTCTACGCCGTAGAGCATGTCGCCCCAAAATTCAATCCATGGTCAGCCTGTCCGATCACCTTTGGTCGCAGGGATCACCCAACCAGTATCCATCATGGGGGTTCGACCGCCCTGGTACTCGATCATCATCGACGGATACCATCTCACTAGAGTCCCTATGGACGGTGGCAGCAGCCTCAACTTGATCTATCAAGACACTGTCTACAAGATGGGAATCGACCCATCAAGAATCAAGCCTAGTAACACTACCTTCAAAGTTGTGATACCTAGTGTGGAGGCTCGTTGTACGGGCTTATAAACACTGGAGGTCGTATTCGGCTCCCCAGACAACTTCCGAAGTGAAGAACTAATTGCTTCCTCTTGAGCTTGCATTGGTTTTCCCTTGAAGAGGAAAGGGTGATGCAGCAAATTAGCGTAAGTATTTCCCTCAGTTTTGAGAACCAAGGTATCAATCCAGTAGGAGACAACACACAAGTGAAAGTGCAACTATCCCTAGGTGGTTTTGGTAATTCATAACAACATATAGCTCATTGAGCTAATCCTATTCCAAGACTATTATTTCAGGAAAGCTCAATGAATGGCATGGCATGGATGATGAAAGTGGATCCCTCAAAAATACTAAGGACAAAGCATTGGCTCAAGCTCAAAAGCTCAAGACTCTTCATTTTACATTTTAGTGATCCAAGATCACATTGAGTCTATAGGAAAAGCCAATACTATCAAGAAGGGATGAGGTGTTGCTTAATGAGACTCTTGCTTCATGTGCTTAGTGATATGCTCCAAAACCCTCAACTACTTTCCCACATCCACAAATGACCTAAACCCAAAGCCAAAATCGGTCACACCGATTCTTCCAATCCGGCGCCACCGATTCCAAAAGTCATAGCCACTGCCACAAACCCTAAGCAAATCGGTCTTACCGATAGGGATCTCGGTCTCACAGAGATGGCATTGTAATCTCTCTGTTTCCCTTCATAACATTTCGGTCTAACCGAAGTGAGCGACCGGTCCCACCGAGATTGCAATGTAAACTCTCTATTTCCTTTTTGTAACATTTCGGTCTCACTGAAAAGAGCAAATCGGTCCCACCGAGTTTACCTGACCAACTCTCTGGAAAGCTTATTACCAAATCGGTCTCACCGAGTTTGTGTAATCGGTCCTACCGAGATTACGTTATGCTCTAACCCTAACCGAATCGGTCTCACCGAGATGCATGTCAGTCCCACCGAAAATCACTAACGGTCACTAGGTTTACTAAATCGGTCCGACCGAGTTTAATGATTCGGTCCCACCGAGTTTGGTAAATTGTGTGTAACGGTTAGAATTTGTGTGGAGGCTATATATACCCCTCCACCTCCTCTTCATTCATGGAGAGAGCCATCAAAACGAACCTACACTTCCAACTTACCATTTCTGAGAGAGAACCACCTACTCATGTGTTGAGGCCAAGATATTCCATTCCTACCATATGAATCTTGATCTCTAGCCTTCCCAAGTTGCGTTCCACTCAAATCTTCTTTCCACCAGATCCAAAACCTATGAGAGAGAGTTGAGTGTTGGGGAGACTATCATTTGAAGCACAAGAGCAAGGAGTTCATCATCAACGCACCATTTGTTACTTCTTGGAGAGTGGTGTCTCCTAGATTGGCTAGGTGTCACTTGGGAGCCTCCGACAAGATTGTGGAGTTGAACCAAGGAGTTTGTAAGGGCAAGGAGATCGCCTACTTCGTGAAGATCTACCGCTAGTGAGGCAAGTCCTTCATGGGCAACGGCCATGGTGGGATAGACAAGGTTGCTTCTTCGTGGACCCTTCGTGGGTGGAGCCCTCCGTGGACTCGCGCAGCCGTTACCCTTCGTGGGTTGAAGTCTCCATCAACGTGGATGTATGATAGCACCACCTATCGGAACCACGCCAAGAACATCCGTGTCTCCAATTGTGTTTGAATCCTCCAAACCCTTCCCTTTACTTTCTTGCAAGTTCCATGATTTAATTTCCGCTGCCTATACACTCTTTGCATGCTTGCTTGAATTGTGTGATGATTGCTTGACTTGTCCTAAAATAGCTAAAATCTGCCAAACTCTAAAATTGGGAAAAGGTTAAGTTTTTATTGGTCAAGTAGTCTAATCACCCCCCTGTAGACATACTTCAAGGTCCTACAAGTGGTATCAGAGCCTTGGTCTCCATTTGCTTTGATTTCCATAGCTTTTGGGGGTCATAGCCTTGGTTTCACAACCTAGGAGAGTATGGCGTCTAGCGAGGGAAATTATCACCGTAGAGGTCCTTACTTTGATGGTACTAATTTTGCTAGTTGGAAGCATAAGATGAAAATGCATATTCTTGGACATAACCCCGCCGTTTGGGCAATTATTTGTATTTGCTTGCAAGGTGAATTCTTCAATGGGAGAGAACCGAACCGTGAAGCTAATGTGGAAGAATTGAAGATGCTGCAATACAACGCTCAAGCATGTGACATCATCTTCAACGGATTGTGCCCCGAAGAATTTAACAAAATCAGCCGTCTTGAGAATGCAAAGGAAATTTGGGATACTTTGATTGATATGCATGAAGGTACAGAGTCCGTCAAGGAATCCAAGTTGGATGTGCTCCAAAGTCAGCTTGACAAGTTCAAAATGAAGGATGGTGAAGGTGTCGCTGAAATGTACTCTAGGCTTGCTCTGATCACAAATGAGATTGTCGGCTTAGGGAGTGAAGAGATGACCGACAAATTCATCATCAAGAAAATCCTAAGAGCATTGGATGGAAAGTATGATACCATGTGCACATTGATCCAAATGATGCCAAACTACAAAGATCTCAAGCCAACGGAAGTCATTGGAAGGATTGTTGCTCATGAGATGTCACTCAAGGATAAGGAGGAACTTCACAACAAGTCAAGTGGTGCTTACAAAGCCTCAAGTGAAGCCCCCACATCATCAAGTGAGAAACCAACCTTCAATGAAGAATTGAGCTTAATGGTGAAGAACTTCAACAAATTCTACAAAAGTAGAAGCAAAGAAAGAAGCTCCAAGTCAAGGTCTTACAATGACAAGAGATCTTCTAGTCGAGAGCGCAATTGCTACAATTGTGGGAGACCCGGACACTACTCCAATGAGTGTACGACACCCTACAAAAGAAGAGAAGATTCTCCAAGAAGAAGGAGCAAAAGAGAAGAATCACCACCAAGAGAGAGGAGGAGTAGAGATGATCGTTATGAACAAAGACCCTCATGGAGAAGTAAGGATTCGGAAAGAAAGGACAAGTCATCAAGGAGCTACACAAAACGAAGACATCAAGCTCATGTTGGTGAATGGGTTTCCGGCTCCGACTCCGACAATCACTCCGAGAGAAGCTATCACTCTGACTCCAAATATACTCAAGATGAAGGTGTTGCCGGTCTAGCACTTGTGTCAACCAACTCCTACGACATATTTGACTCACCAAATGAAGGTGTTGGAAGATGCTTCATGGCCAAAGGTCCAAAGGTAACACATCCCGAGTATGTTGATTTTAATAGTGATGAAGATGATTTCCTTGTGGATGGTGATTTACTTGTTGACAACTCTAGTGATGAATACTATGATGAAACGTCAATTAATCATGTTAATCAAACGAATGACAATGATAAGGAGAAAATTGAGCTTCTAACTAAAGAACTAAACACTCTTAAGTGGGCTCATGAAACTATCTTCGAAGATCATCGAGAACTTTTAAGGGCTCATGAGAAGTTATGCTTTGAAAAGCTCAATCTTGAGCAAGAGCATGAGTTCTTAAAGGCAATCAATGATGATCTCCGCAAGAAAAGTTCTTCTTACATTGCCAAGCGTCTACTCTTATCTACTTACATGCCTCAAGTCAAGTCTAGTAACAAGTACAAGAAAGATACTTCCTCTAGTAGTAACAATAATAATGTCAAATCCAATGTTGTTGCTTCTAGTAGTTCTCTTGATTCCACTAATGATTCTCTTAGCCAAGTTACACTTGAGCAAGAAAATAGTTTATTGAAGGGAATTATAGAGAAAGGTGTTTATAAGAGCCTTGCCGGGAGTAAGCAATTCGCGGAAATTGTACGCAAGCAAGGAAGGCACCAGAAGAATCAAGGTGTTGGTTTTGAATGAAAGTTCAACTCTAATGGAGTTGAGTGGGAAGAAGATCAATACCCCAAGACAAAGTTTGTTCCTCAACAAGAGAAGTATGATCCTACTTCCTTCAAGGGGACACAAGCTCAAGATGATCTTCCACCACAAGACCACAAGAACAAAGGCAAGGACAAGCTTCAAGAAGAGATTGATGCATTTGAAGAAGCACCTAAAGCCTCATTCAAGTGGGTTACCAAGACTACATCAGGTTCTACTTAATCAAGTACAACTACAACTCCAAGGATTCCCATCAAGATGATGTGGATCCCAAAGAAGAAGAGCTAGAGAGTTCTTGAGGGTGACTCCGCCAACATTCTTCACTCATATCATTTTGGCAAGAACAAGTGCAATCAACTTTCACATCTTGCACAAGTTCAAGGAGTCACAAACCCTCATGTTGGTAAGGCAAGGGACAAGGTAACCTAATGTTTTCATGGACATCATCTTGTGTGTGCATCACTCTATGTCTATGGATATTCTTGTTTGTTCCTTGTGGGACTAACCCATGTAGGCAAGTTGAAAGTGCAACTCACTCCAAAGGATTGCTCCAAATGATCTACATCAACATTGAGCATCTACATCTTCAACACCTACATGAAGTCATCATCGACAAAACCCAAGGTTAGTTCATCCCTCTAAGGGGGATCTCACATCTAGGGGGAGCTTAACTCTAAGAATTGAGTCAAAGCAACTCTAATGGTGTGAACACATTAATGCATTATGTAAAAGTGGTAACCCCACTTGAGCTTAAACGATGAGTATGACCTATGATCAAATGTTCTCATTTGACTCCTAAGTCAATATACTCATATATAGATGACCTAGTCATCGCCAATTGCTTGATAGATGCTAAAATTGGTTGTGCATGCGTTGCCACATATTTCAATTGCCATCTTATTGTGTGAGCATGTTGGTGCATATTTTACTCATCCATAACTCTTCACAGGGTCAGCAGTCAGCTTTTGCAGTATGTCTGATCAAGTGACAGCCAGAACAGGTCAGAAGAGCAGATGGACTTGAGTGAGGGCACTAGTCCCTCAACTTTAGATGAAGGGAGCATAAGTACTCCTAGCAATTTGCCTAAGGCTGCAACTATGCAAAGGAGGAAAAGAACTTCAGATTCAGAGGATGACGATTACAAAGCTGAGGAAGATGAGGCTACTTCCAAGAAAGTGGTGCTCAAGAAGGAATATGGCTCAGCAAAGGATATAAAGCCAGGCATGAAGATTAAAAGGCCTGCAAGAAGGCAACCTATGCCCAAGGCCAGAGCATCAACTCAACTGCCTGAAGATCCTGATCCCAAAGAGCTAGCTGATGAAAGCAAGAAGAGGAAGGAAAGGGTCAAGAAGACCATGGCCAGAGTTGTTGGGCAACCTTCCATGTTGGAAGAGGAAGAGCTTTCTGCACCAGCACCAAAGGCACCAAAGCTTATGGGTGATGCTATTAAATCTGGGGCTGCAACATCTAAGCCCAAGGAAGCACCCAAAGCTGCCCCCAAGGCCAAGTCTGCATCAAAGAGGAATACCAGGAGTATTCCAGCTGCTGAGAAGAGCAAGGCCCCAGTGCCTGAGGTTGCTGAGGAGGAAGATGAAGAAGGACATGTTCTAAGGAAGCTCAAGCCAAAGATACCAGATCACAATGATGCTCATCCTGTGGCTGAGGACATGAACATCAGAAAAGACTCAGGATTGAGGATATGGAGGATGGCAGATCCATATGGCACAAGGAGAAGAACTGTTGTTGATTACAGGTTCCATACAAAGGAACAGCAGGACTTCGATGAAACAATTCTGTTGGACAAGAAGCCCATAGTCTGTGACATGAGGTGGGTTGACTGGAAATTCATGAAGGAGAATGAAGAGCACTATCCTGGAGTGCAAGACAGCTTTGTTGCTTGTGGAGTTGCAGATTTTGTTGGGCAAAAGCTCACAAATTGGAATGATGAACTTATCATGCATTTCTACTCCACAACACATTTTTACCCAGATGGAAGAATTGTTTGGATGTCTGAAGGTACAAGGTACCAATCCACTGTAGAAGAATGGGCAAAACTGATAAATGCCCCAAAGGAAAATGATGATGATCTAGATGTATATGCAAAGAAGAAAATGAGACACAATACCATGGCACACATGTACAAGGAGATCCCAGACAAAGCCCTAGAGACTTTCACTTTTGGATCAGTCCATTTTCTGTTGTCAGGGCTGCCTACTATCAATTGGATTCTGAGGCACACTCTGTTGCCCAAGTCTGGTGACCACAACATGATCAGAGGGCATGCCATCAATATGTTGCATTTATTTGATGTGCCACAAAAATTCAAAGTTATGAGCCTTATAGTTGAAACCATAAAGAGGACTGCAGCAGATCATAAGAGGAGCTGTGGATATGCCCCTCAGATTCAAGAATTGATCAACTCAAAGATGGGAACTGACAAATATCTATTTGATAGGGAACATTTTCCACTCTATCCAGACTTTGAGGACAATGAGGTTGTCATGAATGAAGATGATCCACAATCAGTTCAAGCTCAGGAGAAGAAGGAGAAGGCAAGGAAGGAGGAGGCTGCCAAGATGCCAACTCAAGAGGAGGCATCTGATTATTTCTTGAAAATGAAACAAGAGCAGCTTGGTTACTTGATATCATCATCTCTGAGGATTGAGAAGGGGTTGGCCACCCTAACTCAAAACCAGGAGAGCCTGGAAAGAATCATGGAACAAAAAATTCTATGATCTAGATGTCAAGGTAACTGAGATTCAGTCAGTTGTGGAGCAGTTGCAGGATGACATGCAGGAGAGGAAGGGCAAGACTACCACCAATGTGTTTGCCAGAGTGCCCAGAGCCCAGAGGTCAGTTGCAGTGCCAGTGACAGACACTAGAGCAACAACTTCAGCACCAGCCACTGCCCCTTCAGCTCCAGTGCAACCAGCTTCAGCATCAACTCCAGCACCCTCTACATCAACTGAAGCCTTCATCCTTGGAGTTATCAGGACACCACCACCAGAAGATCAAGCCTGAGAGTCGATCTAGCACTATGCATTTTCTATGAACTTTTTGGTAACTTGTTGCCAAAGGGGGAGAAAAATGTATAGATCATAGGCTTCGAGAGAGAGAGTGTTGCTTTTGTTCTCTCTTGCTTCATTTGGTGGTTTTTCAATCTTTGTTTGCTTTTGGTTGAGATACTATGCTTGTGAGACATTGATGATCATGTTTTTGATCATAAGCTACACTTATGCATGCTTGATATTATCCTATCTATCTTATGTGATCACTCACTATGCTTGGTGATGAGTGCATGTATTCATTGTTTATTATTTTGAGTGCTCCACCAAGATGTATGTGACATGGAAGAGTAACCCATGAGCCTAATTCATTATGCATTTGTAGTCCAAAGAAATCTAAAACTATGCACAAATTTAGGGGGAGCTCTTGCTTATCACATACTTCTCAAAGCGACGATGTTATTTAAATTTTATTATCATTTGTCGAAGCTTTGATCTATATGTTGTCATCAATTACCAAAAAGGGGGAGATTGAAAGTGCAACTATCCCTAGGTGGTTTTGGTAATTCATAACAACATATAGCTCATTGAGCTAATGCTATTCCAAGACTATTATTTCAGAAAAGCTCAATGAATGGCATGGCATGGATGATGAAAGTGGATCCCTCAAAAATACTAAGGACAAAGGATTGGCTCAAGCTCAAAAGCTCAAGACTCTTCATTTTACATTTTAGTGATCCAAGATCACATTGAGTCTATAGGAAAAGCCAATACTATCGAGAAGGGATGAGGTGTTGCTTAATGAGCCTCTTGCTTCATGTGCTTAGTGATATGCTCCAAAACCCTCAACTACTTTCCCATATCCACAAATGACCTAAACCCAAAGCCAAAATTGGTCACACCGATTCTTCCAATCTGGCACCACTGATTCCAAAAGTCATAGCCACTGCTACAAACCCTAAGCAAATCGGTCTTACTGATAGGGATCTCGGTCTCACAGAGATGGGATTGTAATCTCTCTGTTTCCCTTCGTAACGTTTCAGTCTAACCGAAGTGAGCAATCGGTCCCACCGAGATTGCAATGTAAACTCTCTGTTTCCTTTTTGTAACATTTCGGTCTCACCGAAAAGAGCAAATCGGTCCCACCGAGTTTACCTGACCAACTCTCTGGAAAGCTTATTACCAAATCGGTCTCACCGAATTTGAGTAATCGGTCCTACCGAGATTATGTTATGCCCTAACACTAACCGAATCGGTCTCACTGAGATGCATGTTAGTCGAAAATCACTAACGGTCACTAGGTTTACTAAATCGGTCCGACCGAGTTTAACGATTCGGTCCCACCGAGTTTGGTAAATTGTGTGTAACGGTTAGATTTTGTGTGGAGGCTATATATACCCCTCCACCTCATCTTCATTCGTGGAGAGAGCCATCAGAACGAACCTACACTTCCAACTTACCATTTCTGAGAGAGAACCGACTACTCATGTGTTGAGGCCAAGATATTCCATTCCTACCATATGAATCTTGATCTCTAGCCTTCCCAAGTTGCTTTCCACTCAAATCTTCTTTCCACCAGATCCAAAACCTATGAGAGAGAGTTGAGTGTTGGGGAGACTATCATTTGAAGCACAAGAGCAAGGAGTTCATCATCAACGCACCATTTGTTACTTCTTGGAGAGTGGTGTCTCCTAGATTGGCTAGGTGTCACTTGGGAGCCTCCGACAAGATTGTGGAGTTGAACCAAGGAGTTTGTAAGGGCAAGGAGATCGCCTAATTCGTGAAGATCTACCGCTAGTGAGGCAAGTCCTCCGTGGGCGACGGCCATGGTAGGATAGACAAGGTTGCTTCTTCGTGGACCCTTCGTGGGTGGAGCCCTCCGTGGACTCGCGCAGCCGTTACCCTTCGTGGGTTGAAGTCTCCATCAACGTGGATGTACGATAGCGCCACCTATCGGAACCACGCCAAAAACATCCGTGTCTCCAATTGCGTTTGAATCCTCCAAACCCTTCCCTTTACTTTCTTGCAAGTTGCATGCTTTAATTTCCGCTGCCTATACACTCTTTGCATGATTGCTTGAATTGTGTGATGATTGCTTGACTTGTCCTAAAATAGCTAAAATCTTCCAAACTCTAAAATTGGGAAAAGGTTAAGTTTTTATTGGTCAAGTAGTCTAATTGCCCTCTAGACATACTTCAAGGTCCTACAACAAGTCACCGAATACCTGCACAAACAATCAACAACTTGCACCCAACACGATAAAGGGGTTGTCAATCCCTTCACGGTCACTTGCAAAAGTGAGACCTGAGAGAGATAGATAAACGGTAAAGTAAATATTTTTGGTATTTTTGGTTTATAGATTGGAAAGTAAAGATTGCAAAATAGTAGATAAGAAACCAGCAAGATGTAAATGCGATTCAATAATATGGAGAAGAGATCCAGGGGCCATAGGTTTCACTAGTGGCTTCTCTCAAGATAGCATAGATTACGGTGGGTGAACAAATTACTGCCGAGCAATTGATATAAAAGTGCATAATTATGACGACATCTAAGTCAATGATCATGCACATATGTATCACGTCCGTGTCAAGTAGACCGACTCCTGCCTGCATCTACTACTGTTACTCCACACATTGACCGCTATCCAGCATGCATCTAGAGTATTAAGTTCATAAAGAACGGAGTAACGTATTGAGCACGATGACATGATGTAGATGAATTAAATCAATCAATATGATGAAAACCCCATCTTGTTATCCTTGATGGCAACAAACAATACGTGCCTTGTTGCCCCTGCTGTTACTGGGAAAGGACACCGCAAGATTGAACCCAAAGCTAAGCACTTCTCCCATTGCAAGAAAGATCAATCTAGTAGGCCAAACTAAACCGATAATTCGAAGAGACTTGCAAAGATATCAAATCATGCATATAAACATTCAGAGAAGAACCAAATAATATTCATATATAATCTTGATCATAAATCCACAATTCATCAGATCTCGAAAAACACACCGCAAAAGAGTATTACATCGAATAGATCTCCAAGAATATTGAGGGGAACATGGTATTGAGAATCAAAGAGAGAGAGAGAGAGAGAAGAAGCCATCTAGCTAATAACTATTGACCCAAAGGTCTGTGGTAAACTGCTCACACTTCATCGGAGAGGTAATGGTGTTGATGTAGAAGCCCTCCATGATCGAATCCCACTCCGGCAGGACGCCGGAAAAGGTCCCTAGATGGGATCTCACAAGTACAGAAGGTTGCTACGGTGGAAAAGTGGTTTCATGGCTCTCCTGGATGTTTTCAGGGTATAAGAGTATATATTGGCGAAGGAATTAGGTCAGGGGAGCCATGAGGGGCCCATGAGGGTGGGGGCGCGCCCTCCTGCCTTGTGGCTTCCTCGTTGTGTCTCCGACTTCATCTCCAAGTATTCTAGTTTGCTTTCGGTCCAAGAAAGATCATCGCGAAGGTTTCATTCCATTTTGACTTTGTTTGGTATTCCTTTTCCGCAAAACTATAAAATAGGCAAAAAAAATAGAAACTGGCACTGGGCCCTCGGTTAATAGGTTAGTCCCAAAAATAATATAAAATAGCATATTAATGCCCACTAAACATCCAAAGCAGATAATATAATAGCATGGAACAATCAAAAATTATAGATACATTGGAGACGTATCACTAATCTTCGACATCGTCCCCTTTCGCAGTGGTTATCACGCACCGCTCGGACGAACTGATTTCGCCCGCTTTAATATAGTCCTGCACTATGCTTATTTGAAGCTTAAAATGCCCGAACCATGTGGCGTCATTACAGTCAATGGAAACATGGAGCGCTCCCTCCGTACTAAAGATCACACCACGACCCTTGCAGCCAAGTTCTATGGCGGCCTCATTAAGCCGAATAATTCGTCGCACGCCAAAGCCAATGACATTTCTAAACAAGTCCGGTCCACACATCACTATGATAACTCGATGGATCCGGACCTCGTTTAGTAGTTCGGCCACCGCCGACTGCCCCGTAAGGTTGCGGCTTACGTACCGCGCGTACATAACTACACACTCAAAATACCTTGGGCAATGCCGGAGACACATTGTGGAAAGAGTCCATAGTACGGCTTAACCCTATTTGGACCTTACAATTTTTTTCACTACAGGTTCATTAACAGTCCTATCTGTCGTATGGTTGCATCAGGGATCCTTTCAAGGCTAATCTTTCCCTTCTTTACAGACAACCATCCAATACCCCTATCAAAGGATTCGTTACTAAGGATAAATGGCGCAGACGTGCGGCAGGGCACCACTGGAGTCTTCGAACCATTACCTTTAGGCCATGTGTTACACTTTCCCTTACGTAAATCTTTAGGCATGTAACATGGCCTCAATATTTATGGCATTGTCTCTTGAAACACACTTTGACGTATTAATAAGGAGATAAAGGAAGCAGATGATCACCACCTTTTGTTTGGTACTTATATTATATCATCATCCGTATTCCCTCCTTACTTTCGACTGGCATACATGCTTCGGCCCGACCTTCATACTAGGGGTTGTATTCGGCCTCACACATTCTTAAGTCCGAACACCTATAGGGAACCTTTCAGCGTCCCGGATATTGCACTATATGCATCGGCTCCGAATCATGTCTTTGGTCTATAGTTGGGTTGCCCGGCTCCTGTGCTTACCACCTGACGTTCCACAAGTCCGGATAAGGTAGTAAAGAGAGAACTACTGCGATTGTATTTCTGGTTCGTCCGGTCAAGTACCTCAATAGAGAAAGCCGAAAACTGACCGTCGTGATATGCGAGAGCTGGTCGGCGATCCGGTGACTTAGTGTTATACAACAAATCGTTAGAGATTTATGTTGTGTTATACGAGGGGCTGGGATTTGACCAGACGTGTTGCAAAGGCACCGTAATCCGGATGGCCGTTCACGCAACAGGGGCTAGTACTTAGCCCCACCAATGGAATCCTATGGCTAAGTGAAGATAATAAAGCCGTATAGTCTGATTGCCTAATTCATCTAGCGGACGGCTCCTCCACGGACCAATACATTGGATAAAGGAGCAAATATGCGTTTTTGAACACCCCGGAAATACTTTCACAGGGGCGGAAGCCGACGACTGGCAATCTTCAGAAATATAACGGCCGCATAGGAGGATAAATTAACAAAATCAAAAGGCGCAAGCATAAATATTTCAAATCATGAGTTCATTACATGGTTTTTACAAACCTAACTCCACTACTCAAATATGACATCCTTTGAACATTGGCCCTCTAAAATTTGGGCTCCCTCGAGGACCTCACAGAAGTACCTCTCCGGCCTCCGGTGATCCTTGCCTTCGGGCGGCCCTGCGGTTGCAATTTTGGTGGCTGACGGTGTCCTGGACTAAGGGGTACTTTCATGACGACAAATCACGCGTCACAGAAGTACTTTCATCAAGGGTGACTAACACATGGCATCCACCGTAACGGAGCGCCGTTAAGCTATCGGGTCGGGTTTTGGATCCGATAACCCGTTAACAGCCCCGACCAATGGGGATTTTCCACGTGTAAAATCATCATTGGCTGGAGGAAACACGTGTCAGCTCATCGTTGGGACAGATGTCATCCAGTCATTGGACAGAAGGATCCTATGATACGTCGACACGTGGCACGGCCCATCAAGTTTAAATGGGCCGGCCCAACTAAAGGCCCACAAGATTTTGTGGACCATAATGGGCCGGCCCAGCTAAAGGTCCACGAGATTTTGCGGACCATAATGGGCTGGCCCAGCTAAAGGCCCACAAGATTTCGCGGGCCATAATGGGTCGGCCCAGGTAAAGGCCCACAAGATTTTTGTGTGCCATAATGGGCCGACCCAGGTAAAGGCCCACAAAATTCTTGCGGATCATAATGGGTCGGCCCAACTAAAGGCCCATGAGATTTCACCGACACTAATGGGCCGGCACAGTTGTAGGCCCACAAGATTTTGAGGACCCTAGTAGGCCGACCCATTAACTGGTTGCCATGTTTTGGGCCAAATGTCGGCCCATATTTGATCCGGTCCATTAATGGCCTGCCACCTTTTGGGCCTAATAATGGCCCATATAAGATCCGGCTCGTTAAAAGCCTCCCAGGTTCTGGGCCAAATCACGGCCCAGATCAGGTCCGGCCCTTTAAGAGGCTTTGGCCTCAATTATGGTCCATATCAGATTCGGCCCGTTAACTGGACGCTATGCTTTTGGGCCCACTTGCTAAAGGCCCATTTAGTAATTTGGCCTGATATTAGTTTCGGCCTATTAAGGGCCCGTTTAACATTTCTGCCCTATATTAATTTCGGCCTGTAAAAAGCCCGTCATATAGTTGGGCCTAACTATGGCCCGGTTTGCATCCGGCCTGCTCGCAGCTAATATCTGATTGGGCCAAACAAGGACCGAGACAATTTTGGCCTGTTAAAAGCCCACGATTTGATTCGCACAATCATGGGCCGGGGTCCATTTCGGGCTGCTGCTAGCCCATGATCTGTTTGGCACGTTTTAGGCCCTACTTCTCAGCCTCCTAAAAGCCCATTGAGTTTTCTTGCGAAAAGAGGGTCGGGGGTTACTTGGCCTATTAAAGGCCTGAATCTACTAGTGGGCCAGTTTGACGGGGCCCATGATGCGGATCATACATCGTGATTGCATGACAGCCCGATTATGTACCGTAATTTTACAGTTTGGCCGCTTTACTGTGAAGACAGGATATATATACAGTAAAATAACTGCAGCATCGTGAATAAGAAAAAACCTAGACTATACAATAAAGAAATTAGGGCATATTACATCCACTAGGCATCAAAGTTCGCCACTATGATAATAAAGCACAAGCAGACAGCAGATTACATACACTGGGCATCAAAGATCACCACCAGTGCAAATAAACATGCAGACAAAATAATATACAAAACTGACAGCACTTCAATAGAGTTCAAGAAAGTTTAGCCCTGCTGGCGAGCTGCAGCACAAGCACCTGAGCAAGATGATGAGACTGCGCTTGTTCAACACTTATATCTGCCTCACTCTGAAAGATAAACAAGCACACAGATGACATGTTTTGCACATAAAAGTATCAGTGCTGACAATTCATCACATTTCTTACTGACGAATAAAGTGACACAGTTTAAAAATGCATTAACACAATATGGTATTGTTCAGGGCAAGACATGGCAGGAAATGACATTGTGAAGGAGTTGGCAGCTTCACGACACCACTGGATTACAGATCAAGAACTCATAAGTATCAATGGTTAGTGTGCTATCAATTTATCCCATTTTAGATTGGCAAATAAATAGACGGTTTAAATAATAGTAGAATGATATGACATTGTTCATAGTTAAGACATTGCAGAATATGACATTGTGCTGTAGTGGGTAGGTTCACCACACCACTAGATTACGGATGAAGAACAGAAGCATACATGCAATTCAAAAGAAGATCACTTGCTCTGTATAGTTTAATTTACATGGTATGAAGAAGGAACTTGGTTATACAACTGAAAACTTAAATTGAGAAGGACAAACTTTTGTTTATGAACTACATAATAAACTTTACACATGCAATCTGATGCAAACACCAAAAATAAATAGTTGTTGCAGTTATGCCTAACCAAATATTCACAACAAAGTTTGAAGGCTTGAGAAGGACAAACTTACATTACTGGTGAAGACAGGCTCTATAAAGCCCTTGTCCATGCTGATGAGGGGGCAATTCAAGAAGTTTACCACAGAATCTTCTTCATAGGCATTGCCTTTATTCTACATTTTGTTAAGAGTATATACAGATGTGATAATATACGAAAAAATGGAGAATATTTAAGATAAGATGAAGAGTGATGCTACATAACCAAGTAGCTATAAATGTATGTGCAGCAATTCAGGCAAAAGGCACAGCCAAGCGCAATGCACAGCTAAAATTCTTCAGTACCAACCTTATGGTAAGAGTAAATATAGATCTGATGTGTAGAAAATGGAGTGCAAAGGAAAATAAGCTGCAGAGTGATGGTACATGAACAACTATCTGTCAATATAAGTACACTGATAAAGGACAGCATGTACTTACAAGAACAATGCAGAGCTAAAAAAATCATTGGCATTGGATATATTCTACACTAATGTAACCATTCATACAGATCAGATAATTTGGAGCGAACAATTGATAAGCAAGCTATCATGCATACTGCTGTCAGATAATGAACCAAGTATGTTTGCAAGTACAGTGATACAGGACAACAGGTACTAACAAGAGCAAAGCAGTGGGCAGCATATTTGCGATATCCTGTCGTTCTTTTCAAACCGGAATTCTTCTTCGAGCAAATTTCCTGCAAAAATGATCCCTAAGGCACATGCGGAAAAGTAGAAGTTCAAATTGTCATGTGATTTCATAGCAGTACCTCATCCTGGGAACGAGACCAGTGCATAACAAGGTCTTTCCATTCAATGTCTTCTAAATTTAGCATAGGAGACTTCACCAGAAATTCGTTTGTAGACTTGCCATCAAAGTATGATTTCCTCAGGTAACACCGATACTGCTGCAATGCTTCCTTGAAAAGCACAAGCAAGCTTTGCTCGTCATGACTATCCAGATAGACCCTCGCCTAGTTACAACAATGTAATGTAAATCATTGATGTGTTCGGTCAGCAGAAAACAGGAAAATAATAACCATGAATAATAGCACTTACACGTAAGATGTACAGGAAGATGTGAAAATGGTGTTTGTCTTCACTATAATCTTCCCATGATGGGAATATATGCACGTAGTCCCTAAAAACATTGAAAGCATTGTCTTTTAAACTGGGCATAAATTGAATGGGGTTCCAATCTGCAGGAATTGGTCGTCTCTGCAGTTGGGATAGGTCTTCGGCCAGTGGACTTGCTGTACTTTTTGCTGGAGTGGGATTTTTCTGTGGTACGGCTGGTGCTATGGCAAATGAAATCGGTATAGCTTTTGCTGGAGTGCAGGTCCTATGTGGTGGGGCTAGTGGTGTGGCCAGTGAAGTATGGGTACAGTCTGCTGGAGTCGGTCCTATGTTTTGTGTCACTGGTTGTACAACCAATATAAGTGGGGCGTTGTCTGATTTCTTCGGCACCACCACATTTTTCAAGGACTTTGCTGGTGCTCCTTCGGGTTCGGAAATCACCCTCTTCCTTTTTGATGTCTGATGCACAAGAACAACATTTGAGTGGAAAACATGGTATGAAGGCAGATGGAAGATGCATTGATAATGGATGGGCATGGCATCTCGAGTTATATGATGAGTAAACTAAGCAGATGGTGGTGCAACAAATTAGAAGAAAACATAATCCAAATGGCTCCCTTTCCCACCCCCACCCCCTCCGTGGCGATCTCCACCACCTCCGGCGATCTCCACCCCTAGCCACCAAATTCTAGTTTCTCTCCATTAGATCTCCCCGGTGTCTTGAGATCTACTCGTTCATACCCATCTTTCATGGGTTCCAATGATGGTTCCACCCTTGGCTTGGACTTCTCCAAGGGTTTGGTTTTTGCTGAGAAGGTTTTTCAATCTACGGGCTTTTCGGTGCATCCCATGGAAGACTCGGAGATCTTTACCATGGTGGTCTCTTTTGGACGTCATTCCTTCCGTTTGAATGAAGATTCGGTGGCGGCAGCTCTTGAGGCACCAATTGGCGGCTCGGGCATTGATCTTATGGTTTTCTTGATCAAGGATAAGGTATTTGGCTTTCAGGTATCTTGCAAGGATGTTGCCATGATCATTATTAGTCTTCGATCTTTTGCTTGTGATCATTTCAAATGTTACTTTCATCTTTGGAGTAACGGTGGTCCGAATTGGAGTCGTGAGTTTAGGATCTGGAATTTGGAATGTGATGCCGAGTGGATCCTCGTTAGTCCTTCTAAGCGGCGTGCAGCTCTTGGGGTTCTAGCCATGCATTCTAGGCCATCAAAATCCTCATTCAAATCCTCAAATTCTGTTGGCAAGAAATTATCATTTGCGGTCTTTCAAAATTATAATGCTTGTCGAGGTTATCGGTATCCGGCTACGGAAAATTGTATTCAAACTACTGAAGACGCTGGTTATTCTATCCCGCCACATGAGAGAGTTGTCATCCATCCAGCGCCGCCGGTGAGCCTTCGGTGGACGTCGACGAGGCCATCTATCTCGTTTGGTATGGTTCATGATCTCTTGCCGTTATCTGATCGCTCACCGACTATCTCGGGCGGGAATTCGGGTACTTTGAATGTGGACGTGCCAACACGTGCCACGGGCCATGGGCTGCTCTCCGTTGGGTCTGACCGGGCTGGCCCGGCTTCTTCTGTGGATAATTTGGATATTCCTTCTTCTCAGCAAGCCAGGGATGATTTTGAGGATTTAATTCCTAATATGGTTGATGAGGTTCTCACGTGTCAAAAGTGTTTGAGGAAGGGACACTTTGCGGCCTCTTGCACGTCCAAGTTGTGGTGCATCTCCTGCCTTAGGACGGGTCACATCAGGACGGATTGCAACAAATTTGCACAGGTTTTGGGGCTTGTTTGGCAACCCAAATCCACTAACGCTACGACTTCCGAGGCGCGCTGCGAGAATATCTCTCTGACAATGCTTTTACCAAACATGGACCTCCCTTCCACTTCCGCATTAACTCCCTCGTCCAGTTCCATCAGCCCTGGCCCCAAGACTCCCTCTGCCTCGCCGCCTGCAACCCCTCCTCCACCGTTGCACTCGCCGTCGTTGGAGGCCGAGCCCTCGGTTCCGATGGCGAACTTTCATCTGGATCCTCAGCTTTACGTCCCCGTGGGCCACCATGTCATCGACGGTGGTGAAGATCGCCTTCCAAGAACCTTCGTTTCGCCGCATACCCCAATTGTGCGCCGCCATGAGGAGTTTATGCTTGCTGAGGTAATGCCTATCCCCCAACCAGAGGAGATAGGTGCTGCTAGAGAGGCTGTAGTTCAGTGGTTGCACGAGCATGGAGTTTTAGTCATATCGGCTCAGCCATGGATTCGCTCTGTGGGGCTTTTTGAGCTTCGTGATGCTGCTGTCCGTTTCCATCTGCTGCAGCTCCCGCCGCAGCCACTGGGCAATGATCGCTTTGTGCGCTTTATGAAGCATGATGAGGGAGAAAATTTCTGCGGCGTTCAGGGTTTCCGTCAGGGCCTTCTCATGTTCCTGGGCATTCCTTTGGTTCTTCGCAATACAGAGTGTATCAGGGCTGCTGTCAACACTTTCGGCAAGTTTCATCATTGGGTTAGCGAGGATCCTTACTTGGTCAGGTCTTTGGTGTTTGCTTCCTTCCCTGAAGATATTCTGGTGCTAGGTGATGTGGTGTTTATGGATTTTGCACCCTATGGAGGTGCAAGAATTTCTTGGACTGCTCCCCTATATATCTTGGGGGCAAACTTTGCCGAGCAGATGCCTCAAGATGAGGATTGGATGCCCATCAATGGAAATCCGCACCTGGTGCCTGGTGTTCCATTCCCTGAGATGCCTCCTTTCAACTTACCTGCTTTTCCTGCTTTGGGATGGAATGCAGTGCCACCAGCACCTGTGGTCAATGAGATAGCTGATGATAACTGGGGGATCTGGGATGACAATGTTGCCCCTGATCCTGTGCAGGACTAGGAGTCCATGGTGGTAGATTTATCTGCACAGCCAAGCTCTGCTGCTGATGCCCATGTGCCACCTGTTGTAGTTCTTGATGATGAGCAGCCTGAGGCCCCTGTTCCTCCTCCATTCAATGAGGAGTTTGTTCCTGATCATTGGGCCATTGTGGTCTATCAGCCTCCTGTGATTAGGGAGGAATTTGTTATGCTTGATGTGCCTTATGGGCCTCCTCTACCTCCTGACATGATTTGGAGAAGATCTTTTGAAAGTCTGCTACAAGCTCCTATGGTGTTTTCTGTCCCCAAGCCAGTTTCAATGCAGCCTCTGTCGCCTGTTGTTCTGTCTAAGCGAAGCTGGGATTTCGCTTTCTCTGATCTGGATTTGCCTCGTCTCACTTGGAAAGACCAGGAAGTGGCCAGGCCGGTCGCTAGAGCTCTGTTTGTTGATTCTGCACCAGATCAGGCGGTTCCTCCTGTGTCTGTGGTGACTGCGAGAAGGCCACGACGTCAGACGCTGCACTAGGAGTTCTGTCAAGCGGGATGGTTTCAAGCCCGTTTTCCATGAGCTTGCTATACAGCCCAAGAAGAAGAAGCCCAGAGCGAAGCCCTTCACGGCCCATGAGTCTGAAGAGTAGGCTTCTGAAGAAATCCCCCTGGCGACTCCAATTGCGCGGCTTCAGGAAATAGGGAGAGAGTTGGAAATTGATGCCACTCTCCTCTCTGTGGATGCACTTATGGTGGACCCACCTGCTTCTGCCTACGTCGATCCTGATGTTTAGCATGCTTCTGGACTTTTGGGTGTGGCAGGCCCCTAAGTTTGCCGCTTTTATGCTCTATGTATGTCAGTTATGTCATGAACTTTCTTATGTCTGTGTGGTGGGTCAGACTTTGTTCTGTTATTTTGGACATGTGACATTGTGTGTCATATGGGTTATGCTGCCTAGTATATGTTTTAATGAGTAATTCATATAGAAACTGGAATGTGCTGTGCTGGAATGTTAGAGGTTTGAACTCTGAAGCTAGGCAGCGAGCTGTCAGACAGAAAATTGAGGAATGTCAATGCTCTATAGCCTTCTTGCAAGAAACTAAATGCTCATCTTTCGATTCCAGATCAATCAAAAGTTTCTACCCTAAGAGATTTGACTCGTTTGCATGCTCCCCTTCAATAGGGGCTTCTGGTGGTATTATTGTAGTTTGGAATTCAAATGTTTTTATTGGAAATCTAATTGAAGTTCAGCAATTTGTTGTTGTGATTAAGTTTACCTCCAGGCAGAATAATGAAAGTTGGACCTTGGTTGTTGTATATGGTCCTTGTCAGGGGGAAGCAAGGGACAATTTTATAAACTGGCTATATAATCTATGTATCACTATTGATGAGCATTGGTTATTTCTTGGTGACTTCAATTTCCTTAGGTCAGTGGACAATAGAAACTTATCTGGTGGACATAAATGATATGTTCATCTTCAATGAGGTTATTGGACATTTGGGACTTCTTGAATTGCCAATTAAAGGTAGATCATACACTTGGTCCAATATGCAGGACATCCCTCTTCTGGAGCAGTTAGACTGGTTCTTCACCTCAGTAGATTGGATCACTGACTATCCAATGACTGAAGTATTGCCTCTGGCCAGGACTGCCTCTGACCATATCCCTTGTTTAGTATCAATCAAGACAACCATACCTAAATCAAATCTCTTTAGGTTTGAAAACTATTGGTTGGAACTAGAGGGCTTTATGGATTGTGTGGAATCATCTTGGCTAACCCCATCTAGGAAGACTCACATTACTGCTAAGATTGCTGACAAGTTTAAGCATCTAAGAATGTGCCTTAAGAGATGGCAAATGAATGTTTCCAAGTTAAAATTGTTGATTAGCAAGTGTAATCATGTGGTCTTCCTTTTAGATGAGTTGGAGGAATGGAGGCCCTTGTTTAGACAGGAGTTCAATTTCAGGAAAATTGTGAAGGTCCATTTGGAAAAGCTTTTGCACCTGCACTGCATGTACTGGAAAAAGAGATGCACTATCAGGTATATTAAGGTTGGGGGTGAGAACACCAAGTTTTTTCATGCCATGGCCACTGAGAGGCACAGGAGAAATTCAATTGCTAGTCTTAAATTACCTGATGGCTCTGTGGTCTCTGACCATGATCAAATGGCTGGAATTATTTGGAGCTGTTTCAAGAACAGAATGGGCACTTCTAGAGGGATTGCAATGGGTTTTGATTTAGCATCTCTAATAATTCCAGTGGATGGCCTGGATATGCTTACTAAACCTTTTGAAAAAGAGGAAATGGATGATGTGGTCAAGCACATGCCTGTGGATAAAGCACCTGGACCTGATGGTTTTAATGGTCTATTCTTCAAGAGGTGCTGGCACATCATATCAACTGATTTCTATGATCTGGCTCATGCTTTTCATGAGGGGACTGCAGTGCTGGACAACATTAATAGTTCTTTCATTACTCTGATACCCAAGAAACTATCACCGGAGGAAGTGGGGGATTATAGGCCTATTTCTCTCACAAGCATGGGTCTGAAGTTCCTTTCTAAGATGGCTGCCAATAGGTTTCAGAGGATAATTATGAAATGCATTCATAAGAATCAGTATGGTTTCATTAAGAGCAGAACAATTCAGGACTGCATTGGTTGGACCTTTGAGTATCTGCATCAATGCCATCAGTCAAAGAGGCCAATTGTGATCCTCAAATTGGACTTTGAGAAGGCTTTTGACTCTGTTGAGCATGAAGCTATCTTCCAAATCCTAAGGCACAAAGGTTTTAATGAAAAGTGGATCTATGGATGAAGCAGCTACTTGCCACTGGTACTTCTTCTGTCCTCTTGAATGGTGTGCCTGGGAGGAAGTTTATTTGCAAAAAAGGAGTTAGACAGGGGGACCCTGTTTCTCCTCTTCTCTTTGTGATAGCTGCTGATCTTCTGCAAACAGTGATTAATGATATGTTCAGCAAGGGGATCCTAAAGCTACCTATTCCCTGCCATGATCAAGACTACCCTATCATTCAATATGCCGATGATACTCTGATCATCCTCCCTGCTGACAGGCAACAACTTCTAGCACTGAAGGATATGCTGTTGGTGTTCTCTCAGTCCACAGGTCTTGATGTCAACTACCATAAATCTTTTATCATTCCTATAAATGTTGAAAATGCAGTCATGACTGAGCTTGCTTCTGCTTTTGGATGCCAAATTGGAAAGATGCCTTTTACTTACCTTGGTCTGCCTGTGGGTACTACAAGGCCGAAGATGGTGGACTTTATGCCTCTTGTGGATTGTATGGAGAGGAGAATGACTGCCAGCTCCTCCTTCCTTAATCAAGGTGAGAGACTGCAGTTCTTAAATTCTGCCTTGTCTTCCATGCCAATCTTCTTTATGGGCAGCCTGGCTGTTCCTGCTGGAATCCTCAAGCAGTTGGAAAGAATTCAAAGGCAATGTCTGTGGAGAAAAAATAGGGAGGAGCCTGCTCCATCTCTTGCTGCTTGGGATTTGATTTGTAGACCAAAAAACAAGGGTGGTCTTGGTATTTTGAACCTGGGTGTTCAAAACGTGGCTTTGCTTCTCAAGCATGCTAGTAACTTTCTCAACAGGAAAGACCTACCTTGGGTGTCCTTAATTTGGGACTCATATTATCATGATGGCATGCCCCAGGGAACAACTTCTTGTGGCTCTTTTTGGTGGAAGGATATTTGCAAGGTCTTACAGAATTTTAGGGACTGCTCCTGGGTGCAGGTCAATGCTGGGGACACTGCCCTCTTTTGGTCTGATAACTGGAATCTTGGCAATGAAGTTTCTAGCTTGCAGTCTAGATTCCCAAGATTATTCTCTTTTGCCAAGGATCCATGGATTTCTGTTAAGGACATCTTCAATTCAATAGACTTGTACCAACACTTTCACCTACCTTTGTCTGCTCAAGCTTTTGATGAGCTAAACTTGAGAAGAAATATGTTGGTCTCCCATGCAAGAGATGACGCTTGTAAGGATTTATGGTTCTGGCAGGGCTCTTCAAAGGTTTACAAACCTAAGCTGTTCTATGGTCATGTTTTTCAGAATGAAACATTCAACCACTTGCTGTGTTGGATCTGGAAATCCTCTTGCACTATCAAGATCAAGGTTTTTGCATGGATGCTCATCATGGACAGACTCAACACTAAGGATATGGTTGATAGAAGGCACTGGCACATGGATGATGGTGTTACTTGTAGGCTATTGCCCCTTCAAGTGAGAGAAACCAGAGACCATCTCTCCTTCAACTGCAATTTCAGTGTTAGAGTTTGGAATTATTTGCAGATTGATTGGTCGGCTAGAACTTCAATGTCTGACCTAGTCATCCCGGCAAGGAGAAGATTTGATAAGCCCTTTTTCAATGAAGTAGTATTTATTGCCTGCTGGAATATCTGGATCATCAGAAATGCCAAAGTGTTCAGAAGTGAGAGGGCAAGTTTCAACAAATGGAGAGGAGCTTTCAGGCATGACATTACTCTGATGCAGCATAGAATCAAATCTGGATACAAGGATGAGTTACTCAAGTGGATTTCTTTCTTGCCACCTTAAGTTTTAGCCTTTTCTTTATTTTATTTTGTTTTTCTCCTTTCCTTTCGGTTACCTCTTGTAATCATGTTGTTGTAATTGTTGTCTGCCTTTAATAAAGTTTTGATATGCTGTGGGGGTTTTACCCCACAGTTCACAGTCAAAAAAAACAAATTAGAAGAAATGCAAGACAACATATGCAAGATACGCGCAATCAATAAAACCTTGCCAAATTAGAACAGACACCTTGATGGGTGAACGGGACAGGCCATCTGCCTTTGACTCCTTGAGGTTAGAATAGTCATTAGGATGATATTCTGAACAAGAATCAACAGGTAGGGAGCGTATGAGTTTCATTGCTTCCAGAATGGCACTCAATGCCTTGGTGCCAATTTTGTAAGTCGTTGCAGTGTTCCACAATATTCTTCTGATGCGCGGATTCTAATATTCACTGTAATTGCGTATAATATCTGAGAACCATGAAAACATAAATAGTTGTGAGATTATCTTTGTAATGCAGATGATATTCTAATATAGGGGCGCCCCTGTAAACACTTGTGTGCTATCACCGGATTCTGATGAGAGAGCTCATGTGTGCTGTAATATGGTGTGTGCATTTATATAATCTGGCACAAGTACACAAAAAATAGGCTCCAGAAGTAAGGATAGCTGGCAGATGACAGGTTCATAATATACTATATAGAGAGTTTATTGCCAAACCATGATAACAAGAGCACACAGCAACTAGGCAGATCATAGTGTACATAACAGGGGTACACCATAACCACGATATATAAATCGGGAAAGTGGAACTGGCTTGAAAATACGGTGTTGTATTGCCGCTAGTAATTGAAAGCCTATCGATCACGTATAGGCCAGCTCTATTAGTTGTTGACTGCAGATGTCCCTGCGCCCCTTCCTGACAAGGAACATACTGTACGTACTAAATACTAAATAAACAAAGAGGAACATGTTAAAGAACAGAAGAGGAAGCATATTCTTGAGGTTCCGCTTCATTGCATACAATGTTGGTTGCCCACTCATGATGAATCACAGCGCCCAAAGAAATGCAATTCCATGTTGTCTCTCTATATGTGGCAATTTTGAACAAGAGTCATTAGGATCATATTCTGAACAAGAGTCAACAGGTGGGGAGCGTATGAGTTTCATTGCATACAGAATGGAACTCAATGCCTTGGTGCCAATTTTGTAAGTCATTGCAGTGTTTAGCTTCAAGAGTGGACTTCTGTGTTGGGGAACGTAGCAGAAATTCAAAATTTTCCTACGTGTCACCAAGATCTTTCTATGGAGATACCAGCAACGAGGGGAAGGAGAGTGCATCTATATACCCTTGTAGATTGCTAAGCGGAAGCGTTCAAGAGAACGGGGTTGGAGGAGTCGTACTCGTCGTGATCCAAATCACCGGAGATCCTAGTGCCGAACGGACGGCACCTCCGCGTTCAACACACGTACAACCCGGTGACGTCTCCCATGCCTTGATCCAGCAAGGAGAGAGGGAGAGGTTGAGGAAGACTCCGTCCAGCAGCAGCACAACGGCGTGGTGGTGATGGAGGAGCGTGGCAATCCTGCAGGGCTTCGCCAAGCACCGCGGGAGAGGAGAAGGGAGAGAGGTAAGGCTGCGCCAGGGAGAGGTGAAACTCATCTGTTGGCAGCCCCAAAGTCCTCAAGTATATATAGGGGGAGAGGGAGGGCTGCGCTCCCACCTAGGGTTCCACCCCTAGGGGCGGCGGCCAGCCCAAACCCATCTAGGGTGCGGCCAAAGGGGGGGAGAGGGGAAACTTGCCCCCCAAGTTCGGTGGGTGCGCCCCCCTCCCCAAACCCTAGGCGCCTTGGGCCCTTGTGGGGGGGCGCACTAGCCCACCTGGGGCTGGTCCCCTCCCACACTTGACCCATGCAGCCCTCCGGGGATGGTGGCCCCACTTGGTGGACGCCCGGGACCCTCCCGGTGGTCCCGACACATTACCGATAAAACCCGAAACTTTTCTGGTGACCAAAACAGGACCTCCCTTATATAAATCTTTACCTCCGGACCATTCCGGAACTCCTCGTGACATCCGTGATCTCATCCGGGACTCCGAACAACATTCGGTAACCGCATACAAACTTCCTTTATAACCCTAGCATCATCGAACCTTAAGTGTGTAGACCCTACGGGTTCAGGAATCATGCAGACATGACCGAGACGTTCTCCGGTCAATAACCAACAGCGGGATCTGGATACCCATGTTGGCTCCCACATGTTCCACGATGATCTCATTGGATGAACCACGATGTCAAGGACTCAATCCATCTCGTATACAATTCCCTTTATCTAACGGTATTGTACTTGCCCGAGATTCGATCGTCGGTATGTCGATACCTTGTTCAACCTCATTACCGGAAAGTCTCTTTACTCGTTCCGTAACACATCATCCCGTGATCAACCCCTTGGTCACATTGTGCACATTATGATGATGTCCTGCCGAGTGGGCCCAGAGATACCTCTCCATCAACCGGAGTGACAAATCCCAGTCTCGATTCGTGCCAACCCAACAGACACTTTCGGAGATACCTGTAGTGCACCTTTATAGCCACCCAGTTATGTTGTGACGTTTGGTACACCCAAAGCATTCCTACGGTATCCGGGAGTTGCACAATCTCATGGTCTAAGGAAATGATACTTGACATTAGAAAAGCTTTAGCATACGAACTACGATCTTTGTGCTAGGCTTAGGATTGGGTCTTGTCCATCACATCATTCTCCTAATGATGTGATCCCGTTATCAACGACATCCAATGTCCATGGTCAGGAAACCGTAACCATCTATTGATCAACGAGCTAGTCAACTAGAGGCTTACTAGGGACATGGTGTTGTCTATGTACCCACACATGTATCTGAGTTTCCTATCAATACAATTATAGCATGGATAATAAACGATTATCATGAACAAGGAAATATAATAATAACTAATTTATTATTGCCTCTAGGGCATATTTCCAACAGTCTCCCACTTGCACTAGAGTCAATAATCTAGTTCACATCGCCATGTGATTAACACTGATAGGTCACATCGCCATGTGACCAACATCCAAAGAGTTTACTAGTGTCACTAAACTAGTTCACATCACCATGTGATTAAGACTCAATGAGTTCTGGGGTTTGATCATGTTTTGCTTGTGAGAGAGGTTTTAGTCAACAGGTCTGCAATATTCAGATCCGTATGTACTTCGCAAATCTCTATGTCATATTGTAAATGCTGCTTCCACGCTCCACTTGGAGCTATTCCAAATGGTTGCTCCACTATACGTATCCGGTTTGCTACTCAGAGTCATTCGGATAGGTGTTAAAGCTTGCATCGACGTAACCCTTTACGCCGAACTCTTTATCACCTCCATAATCAAGAAACATGTCCTTTATTTACTCCAAGGACAATTTTGACCGCTGTCCAATGATCTATTCCTGGATCATTCTTGTACCCCTTGACTGACTCATGGCAAGGCACACTTCCGGTGCGGTACACAGCATAGCATACTATAGAGCCTACGTCTGAAGCATAGGGGACGACCTTCGTCCTTTCTCTCTCTTCTGCCGTGGTCGAGCTTTAACTCTTAACTTCATACCTTACAACTCAGGCAAGAACTCCTTCTTTGACTGATCCATCTTGAACACCTTCAAGATCATGTCAAGGTATGTGCTCATTTGAAAGTACCATTTAGCGTTTTTGATCTATCCTCATAGATCTTGATGCTCAATGTTCAAGTAGCTTAATCCAGGTTCTCCATTGAAAAACACTTTTCAAATAACCCCATATGCTTTCCAGAAATTCTACATCATTTCTGATCAACAATATGTCAACAACATATACTCATCAGAAATTCTATAGCGCTCCCACTCACTTCTTTGGAAATACAAGTTTCTCATAAACTTTTGTATAAACCCAAAATCTTTGATCATCTCATCAAAGCGTACATTCCAACTCCGAGATGCTTACTCCAGTCCTTAGAAGGATTGCTGGAGTTTTGCATATTTGTTAGCGTTCTTCAGGATTGTCAAAACCTTCTGGTTGTATCACATACAACCTTTCCTCAAGAAAACTGTCGAGGAAACAATGTTTTGACATTCTATCTGCAAGATTTCATAAATAATGCAGTAACTGCTAATCCATTTCCAACAGACTCTTAGCATCGCTACGAGTGAGAAAGCCTCACCGTAGTCAACTCCTTGAACTTGTCGGAAAACATCTTAACGACAAGTCGAGCTTTCTTAATGGTGATTCTTACCATCATTGTCTGTCTTCCTTTTAAAATCCATCTGTACCCAACGGCCTTACGACCATCAAGTATTTCTTCCAAAGTCATGGATCCTTTCTCGGATTTTATGGCCTCGAGCCATTCGTCGGAATCCGGGCCCACCATCGCTTCTCCATAGCTCGTAGGTTCATTGTTGTCTAGCAACATGACCTCTAAGACAGGATTGCGTACCACTCTGAAGTAGTACGCATCCTTGTCACCCTACGAGGTACGGTAGTGACTTGATCCGAAACTTCATGATCACTATCATAAGCTTCTACTTCAATTGGTGTAGGCGCCACAGGAACAACTTCCTGTGCCCTGCTACACACTAGTTGAAGTGACGGTTCAATAACCTCATCAAGTCTCCACCATCCTCCCACTCAATTCTTTCGAGAGAAACTTTTCCTCGAGAAAGGACCCGTTTCTAGAAACAATTACTTTTGCTTCCGGATCTGAGATAGGAGGTATACCCAACCATTTTGGGTATCCTATGAAGATGTATTTATCCGTTTTGGGTTCGAGCTTATCACGATGAAACTTTTTCACATAAGCGTCGCAGCCCCAAACTTTTAAGAAACGACAACTTAGGTTTCTCCAAACCATAGTTCAAACGGTGTCGTCTCAACGGAATTACGTGGTGCCCTATTAAAGTGAGTGCGGTTGTCTCTAATGCCTAACCCATGAACGATAGTGGTAATTCGATAAGAGACATCATGGTACGCACCATATCCAATAGGGTGCAACTATGATGTTCGGACACACCATCACACTATGGTGTTCCAGGCGGTATTAATTGTGAAACAATTTCCACAATGTCTTAATTGCGTGCCAAAGCTCGTAACTCAGATACTCATCTCTATGATCATATCATAGACATTTTATCCTCTTGTCACGATGATCTTCAACTTCACTCTGAAATTACTTGAACCATTCAATAATTCAGACTTGTGTTTCATCAAGTAAATATACTCAACATCTACTCGAATCATCTGTGAAGTAAGAACATAACGATATTCACTGCATGCCTCAGCACTCATTGGACTGCACACATCAAAATGTGTTACTTCCAACAAGTTGCTATCTTGTTCCATCTTACTGAAAACGAGGCTTTTCAGTCATCTTGCCCATGTGGTATGATTTGCATATCTCAAGTGATTCAAAATCAAGTGAGTCCAAACGATCCATCTGCATGGAGTTTCTTCATGCGTATACACCAATAGACATGGTTCGCATGTCTCAAACTTTTCAAAAACGAGTGAGTCCAAAGATCCATCAACATGGAGCTTCTTCATGCGTTTTACACCAATATGACTTACATGGCAGTGCCACAAGTAAGTGGTACTATCATTACTATCTTATATCTTTTGGCATGAAAATGTGTATCACTACGATCGAGATTCAATAAACCATTCCTTTTAGGTGCAAGACCATTGAAGGTATTATTCAAATAAACAGAGTAACCATTATTCTCCTTAAATGAATAACCGTATTGCGATAGACATAATCCAATCATGTCTATGCTCAACGCAAACACCAAATAACAATTATTAGGTTTAACACCAATCTCGATGGTAGAGGGAGCGTGCGATGCTTGATCACATCAACCTTGGAAACACTTCCAACACATATCGTCAGCTCACCTTTAGCTAGTCTCCGTTTATTCCGTAGCTTTTATTTCAAGTTACTAACACTTAGCAACCGAACTGGTATCTAATACCCTGGTGCTACTAGGAGTACTAGCAAAGTACACATTAACATAATGTATATCCAATATACTTCTATCGACCTTGCCAGCCTTCTTATCTACCAAGTATCTAGGGTAATCCTACTCCAGTGGTTGTTCCCCTTATTACAGAAGCACTTAGTCTCGGGTTTAGGTTCAACCTTGGGTTTCTTCACTGGAGCAGCAACTGATTTGCCGTTTCATGAAGTGCCCCTTCTTTCCCTTGCCCTTCTTGAAACTAGTGGTTTCACTAACCATCAACAATTGATGCTCCTTCTTGATTTCTACTTTCGCGGTGTCAAACATCATGAATATCTCAAGGATCATCATATCTATCCCTGATTTGTTATAGTTCATCATGAAGCTCTAGCAGCTTGGTGGCAATGACTTTGGAGAAACATCACTATCTCATCTGGAAGATCAACTCCCACTCGATTCAAGTGATTGTTGCACTTAGACAATCTGAGCACAAGCTCAACGATTGAGCTTTTCTCCCTTAGTTTGCAGGCTAATAAAATCGTCGGAGGTCTTGTACCTCTTGACGTGGGCATGAGCCTGAAATCCCAATTTCAGCCCTCGAAACATCTCATATGTTCCACGACGTTTCGAAAAAGTCTTTGGTGCCTCAACTCTAAACCGTTTAACTGAACTATCACGTAGTAATCAAAACATGTATTTCCGATGTTTGCAACATCCATAGACGACATTTTGGGGTTCTGCTCACTGAGCGGTGCATTAAGGACATAAGATTTCTACTGATCGCATAATCGCTACTGTCAACTTTCAACTATATTTTCTCTAGGAACATATCTAAAATTGTAGAACTAAAGCACGAGCTATGACATAATTTGCAAAGGGCTTTCGACTATGTTTAGGATAATTGAGTTCATCTTATGAACTCCCACTCAGATAGGCATCCCTCTAGTCATCTAAGTGATTACATGATCCGAGTCAACTAGGCCGTGTCCGATCATCGCGTGAGACGGACTAGTCATCATCGGTGAACATCTTCATGTTGATCGTATCTACTATACGACTCATGCTCGACCTTTCGGTCTATTGTGTTCTGAGGCCATGTTTGTACATGCTAGGCTCGTCAAGTTAACCTAAGTGTTTCGCGTGTGTAAATCTGGCTTACACCCGTTGTATGTGAATGTAAGAATCTATCACACCCGATCATCATGTGGTGCTTCGAAGCGACAAACTTTCGCAGCGGTGCACAGTTAGGGGGAACACTTTCTTGAAATTTTAATGAGGGATCATCTTATTTACTACTGTTGTTCTAAGCAAATAAGATGTAGAAACATGATAAACATCACATGTAATCAAAATAGTGACATGATATGGCCAATATCATTTGCTCCTTTTGATCTCCATCTTCGGGGCTCCATGATCATCATCGTCACCGGCATGACACCATGATCTCCATCATCATGATATCCATCATCGTGTCTCCATGAAGTTGTCTCGCCAACTATTACTTCTACTACTATGGCTACCGGTTAGCAATAAAGTAAAGTAATTACATGGCGTTGTTTAATGACACGCATGTCATACAATAAATAAAGACAACTCCTATGGCTCTTGCCGGTTGTCATACTCATCGACATGCAAGTCGTGATTCTTATTACAAGAACATGATCAATCTCATACATCACATATCATTCATCACATTCTTCTTGGCCCTATCACATCACATAGCATACCCTGCAAAAACAAGTTAGACGTCCTCTAATTGTTGTTTGCATGTTTTACGTGGCTGCTATGGGTTTCTAGCAAGAACGTTTCTTACCTACGCAAAACCACAACGTGATATGCCAATTGCTATTTACCCTTCATAAGGACCCTTTTCATCGAATCCGTTCCGACTAAAGTGGGAGAGACTGGCACCCGCTAGCCACCTTATGCACCAAGTGCATGTCAGTCGGTGGAACCTGTCTCACGTAAGAGTACGTGTAAGGTCGGTCCGGGCCGCTTCATCCCACAATACCGTCGAAACAAGATTGGACTAGTAACGGTAAGCATATTGAACAAAATCAACGCCCACAACTACTTTGTGTTCTACTCGTGCAAAGAATCTACGCAATAGACCTAGCTCATGATGCCACTGTTGGGGAACGTAGCAGAAATTCAAAATTTTCCTACGTGTCACCAAGATCTTTCTATGGAGAAACCAGCAACGAGGGGAAGGAGAGTGCATCTACATACCCTTGTAGATCGATAAGCGGAAGTGTTCAAGAGAACGGGGTTGAAGGAGTCGTACTCGTCGTGATCCAAATCACCGGAGATCCTAGTGCCGAACGGACGGCACCTCCGCGTTCAACACACGTACAGCCCGGTGACGTCTCCCATGCCTTGATCTAGCAAGGAGAGAGGGAGAGGTTGAGGAAGACTCCGTCTAGCAGCAGCACAACTGTGTGGTGGTGATGGAGGAGCGTGGCAATCCTGCAGGGCTTCGCCAAGCACCACGGGAAAGGAGAAGGAAGAGAGGTAGGGCTGCGCCAGGGAGAGGTGAAACTCATCTGTTGGCAGCCCCAAAGTCCTCAAGTATATATAGGGGGAGAAGGAGGGCTGCGCCCCCACCAAGGGTTCCACCCCTAGGGGCGGCGGCCAGCCCAAACCCATCCAGGGTGCAGCCAAAGGGGGGGAGAGGGGAAACTTGCCCTCCCCCCAAGTTAGGTGGGTGCGCCCCCCTCCCCAAACCCTAGGCGCCTTGGGCCCTTGTGGGGGGGCGCACCAGCCCACCTGGGGCTGGTCCCCTCCCACACTTGGCCCATGCAGCCCTCCGAGGATGGTGGCCCCACTTGGTGGACCCCTGGGACCCTCCCGGTGGTCCCGTTACGTTACCGATAAAACCCGAAACTTTTCCGGTGACCAAAACATGACTTCCCATATATAAATCTTTACCTCCGGACCATTCTAGAACTTCTCGTGACGTCTGGGATCTCATCCGGGACTCCGGACAACATCCGGTAACCACATAAAAACTTCCTTTATAACCCTAGTGTCATCGAACCTTAAGTGTGTAGACCCTACGGGTTCGGGAATCATGCAGACATGACCGAGACGTTCTCCGGTCAATAACCAACAGCGGGATCTGGATACCCATGTTGGCTCCCACATGTTCCACGATGATCTCATCGGATGAACCACAATGTCAAGGACTCAATCGATCCCGTATACAATTCCCATTGTCTAATGGTATTGTACTTGCCCGAGATTCGATCGTCGGTATGCCGATACCTTGTTCAATCTCGTTACCGGCAAGTCTCTTTACTCGTTCCGTAACACATCATCCCGTGATCAACCCCTTGGTCACATTGTGCACATTATGATGATGTCCGACCGAGTGGGCCCAGAGATACCTCTCCGTCAACCGGAGTGACAAATCCCAGTCTCGATTCGTGCCAACCCAACAGACACTTTCGGAGATACCTGTAGTGCACCTTTATAGCCACCCAGTTACGTTGTGATGTTTGGTACACCCAAAGCATTCCTACGGTATCCGGGAGTTGCACAATCTCATGGTCTAAGGAAATGATACTTAACATTAGAAAAGCTTTAGTATACGAACTACGATCTTTGTGCTAGGCTTAGGATTGGGTCTTGTCCATCACATCATTCTCCTAATGTTGTGATCCCGTTATCAACGACATCCAATGTCCATGGTCAGGAAACTGTAACCATCTTTTGATCAACGAGCTAGTCAACTAGAGGCTTACTAGGGACATGGTGTTGTCTATGTACCCACACGTGTATCTGAGTTTCCTATCAATACAATTATAGCATGGATAATAAATGATTATCATGAACAAGGAAATATAATAATAACTAATTTATTTTGCCTCTAGGGCATATTTCCAACATGCTGCTAGTGCGACACAAAGCAGCTACACAGATCATAGTGTAGATATAACGGGAAAACCTTAAGCATCAGAGTAAAATCAGCAAAGTGGAACTTGCTGGAATATATGTGCTAGTTTGCCGGTACGGCTAGAAAGGCTTCGGATACCAGCTCTCTTCAAGTGAAGGTGCGGTACTATTAATATCAGTGTAACTATCAAAGGCGACACAGCTCCCCGCATTTCCTTACTAGTCTTATAGGATTCAAGTGGGCAGGCCACTACAAATCCTATTCCTATGTTTACAAGATCCTACGAATCAAAGAGGCTCAAAGTGTCCATCACAACCGACCGTATAGACCTCTACACTACAAATGTCCCAGCTCATCTTTAGTACAAGGAACATACTGTACTACTACCATACTCCCTCCGTTCCAAAATATAAGTCTTGGTAGAGATTTCCACTATGGATCACACACAGATGTATCCAGATATATTTTAGAGTGTAGATTCACTCATTTTGCTCCATATGTAGTCCATGGTGGAATCTATACAAAGACTTGTATTTAGGAACGGAGAGAGTACATATTAAAGAAGAACGGAAGAGGAACATGGTAAAGAAGAGCAAGTAGATTTTGGATAATAAAATGTTGGTTGCGCAGTGCCCACACATGATGAACCAGAGCGCATTAAGAATGCAACTCCCAGCTCTCTCTCGACCATTTCAGGCGGTTGGATGAAGATCCTACGTCTCCTAACCCATCTTCTTCCTCGTCTCTGATTCTTCCCATACAGAACACCGAACGGGCCGCCGGCCGGACCACCGGCCCCCATTGCCTGTGTTCCTCCGCCACCCCCACCCCCACCCCTGCCCCAAACCCCACCCACGTCGAGTTTTCTTCGTTCGGCGAGGCCCCACAACCACCCGAGCCCCTTCGTTCGCACCAGCGAACTCCGGCGAGCTCTGAAAAAATTAGTCTACTGTGATTTAACTAGTGTGGAATATAAAAGGGGAAACCATAAGCATTGGGAGTATAGTGTTGAGCATGCCATGGCGGATCTGAAGGTGCAAACCGGACAAAGGCAGCTTCGCAACCAAGGCAAGAAATCAGAGTAAAGCAGTGGCAATCTATTTTCTTGCTGCGATAAATAAGTTGAGCAGATACGAAAGAGTATCGCCTCTGGTGCGGCCCCGTGTACGCATCTGCTGAGAATTTGATGGTGTTGCGGTAGCGATGGCTGTCGGTGGCGTGGAACCAGATCTAGGAGGGTAGACGGTGGCGGTGGGGCGTGGTGGACGAGACGGTCGTAGGAGCAGCGCCGGCAAGGTGGACAACAATGGGGATAAAGCGAGTTGACGGGATGCAAGGATCCCGGTCCGAAGGCGTGGATGAGAGAGGTTGATCTCTTGTAATGGACAGCGACATCGGGGTATCAGCTCCAGCATGGTGGAGGAGGACAGCGGTGGATGGGGTGGCGGACGGCGGCGGACGGAGGAGGGTGGGGTGGAGAGGGTGTTTTGGCGCCCACGGAGTATGAATGGGGAAAAGGGATGTAGAGAGGAAGGGGGAACCATGTATTCAGGGCGCGCTTATCTCAAATGCGAGGAAATTTACAAACTTAGCCCCCATTTCAAATTTCTACTACATCACAGCAACATTAGTCCGTTGGGGATAGGACGGTAATCTCGCATGCACCGATTATTTGCCGACGAGAGTTTGTTTTTGGCGCACACCGTGTATGAATATGAATTGGGGAGGGAGTCGATTTCGGCCGAGGAAATACTGTGTTTTGGCACCCACCGTGTATGAATCCGGCTGAGAGGCGGTTACGTCACGTTTGGGTGAAATTACAAACCTACCCCTATCGAAACCTATAGAAATCCAATAGATAGGCTTTGCGTGGCAGGGATAGGCAATAGTAATTTCCATCTCACAGATTTTGGTTTCGGGCGGTTACTGCAACTTTCCCCGCTTCGTTCAAATTTTGCAGAGTGCATGTTTACGCTCGTGCCAACTCAATTCGAATCCCGTTTGTATTCTATTTTTTTCGAGCGGGATCCATTTTCAATTGGAATTACATTCTATATACATCATTTTTTATATATACTTTCAAAAGCACAACAAAGAATTATGCTCCTTGATATGTATAATATGATTTACAAATACAATGATCTCAAAATCTTAAGGTTGAATTCAAAAAAAAAATAACCAAATTATGTTCTACTAAAATGTATGGATCAGTAATATCTACATATTAAATAACATAGATGTGCGTGAATTCATATGAGTATGAATGTTTGATAGATCAATTTTGGTTTGAGTATTACATGTATCATCATCTCGAATTCAAATATTTGAATCTCTTTTATGTTCACTCCTTTCACGCCCATCTCTCTCGCATGCATGCTCCTTCAGGTAGTTATCACTCTCTTTTCTCCAGCTCACCGGCACGCTCACTTCATGTTTCTCCTATCCTCGCAAACATGGTCTCTCGACGTCTCCCTTGAGAAGTGTCACACTCTCCCTATCATTATACATTACACGGTTTTCATTATCTCTCACGTCTCTAGTATTCTCTGGTATCACTCGGTACCTAAGCTTTCTTTTTCACTGCCACACACATAGTCTCCACTCGTCTTTCACTTTGTCTTTCTCTCTATCGGATACTCTCACACACCCTATATGTCTCTACATATGACCCATACCACTAAAATTACTCTCTCTCTCTCTCCTGTAGACACAACATTTGTTGCGGTCTCCTTTTCGTCTCCATCCCAGACTAACATTATTCATTTGTTTACCGATCAGACAACCCCCCCCCCCCTCTCTCACAGACACACACACACAACTCCTGCTTCCACTCCCCTTCCCGACTACCCTCTCTCTCTCGCACACACGAAACTCTCGCTTTCGCACCCCGACTCGTATTTCTCTCACAAACATTTATCGACTAGCTAGCCTCGAGATAGGTTTATACACCCGCGCACTCATGCTTCCACTATCGCATACATGTCTCTCTCCCTCTCCTTGTATCTATGTAGATTTTTCTTCCCTTCTTGAGACACGCCCTCTCGATCATGCACACACACACTATCGCCTCATTTTAAGTTGATACCTATCGCACACACACTCCTTGTGTTTTTGTCACACATGCACTCCGTCCTCCTCCACTCTCCCTCTCTCTCACACACACATGGGCTTTTTGCAACAACTAGCAAGATGCCCATGCGTTGCACGGAACATCAAGATGCATTTGTATGAGTAGTTTATCTTGTGGGGGAAAAGGATGAACGAGGGAAGGCCTTATTTGCAAATGTGGAGAGGGGTCTGGGTATCTTTTTGCAAAATTGCCATAGTTTCCTTCCTATCCGTCAGATATAGTTCGGACGGCCTATATTGCAGGATGGCAGGCACACGATCATCACCGACAATGCCTTTTTATAAGAGTAGGGATAAAAAATAGAGTTGGTGATGATGGTGGGCCTGCCCTCCTGCAATGTAGGTCGTCCGATTTATATCTGACGGGTAGGAAGGAAACTATGGCAATTTACCCGCACTCTTCACCACATTTGCAGATAAGGCCTTCCCTTGTTCATCCTTTTCCCACAAGATCTTGATGTTCCGTGCAACGCACGGGCATCTTACTACTAAGAGTAGATATTAGACATATACCACTTCTCGAATCTTGAAACCAACAACATTCCTCCCTTATCTCATCAAAACCGCCAAAGGTATATATTTTGAGTGAAACATAACATATTTTTAGTGATATACGTATTTCAAAACTAGACTTTTTCTATCAAATCAATGAATATGCATTAATCTACTTTGATCGTGTGGCAACACATTGGCACATTGCTAGTAGTTATTATAATTTTTTGGACACCAGACAAACGGTGGAGTACATATACGAAGAGAAGAGGCGCCCGCACGCAGTCGGCCTCTCGATGTCTCGCACACATGAGTGTTACGTAAAGGCGACGTTAACAAATAAACCCTAAAACCATAGGTGCACGATTGCCGCATTCGCGGGTACTGGGTACGTGGTGGGGCACCTTTGTAGGAATAGTCAGCTTGCGTGATAATTTGATCCGTAGGAGTTGATGGTCAGGACCACAGGTGAACGACTTGGAGCGCGGTGGCTCGCCATTTGCCAAAGATCGAGTAGCCACGTTTAAAATATCGTTTTTTTAGCGGGGTTAAGAGTTCCGATTTTCATTGGCGCGTTATAAGTAGTAACTAGTTTTTAGAACAATTGATATGGAGCGAAAATGGAATTCATAGTACTACGTATCTCCTTGGCGTATGGTTGTATGAGTTTATGTTGTGAGATGTTGAACTTGGTAGTTCTAGGGAAAATACTACGGTTTAGATTTTGATGCTAGTTTTCAGTAATGAAAATCGGAAGGGGAAACTCTTCTTTGATTAAAAAAAACTACTACGTCCATTCTGGTTTACTAGTCCCCATCGTACTTTGGGTCAAAGTTTGTCCATGAATTTTACTTGTAAAATGTGAATGGAAAACGAGATTTTGTTATACCCAAACAAAAAAGGACTGGAGGGAGTGATTGCTCTCACACGGAGGTGACCTCTCATAGCGCAGGCATTGAACCGGCGCGCCGGCCAAGAGGGTCGTAATCGCTGCAGTCCCAGCTGAGCGCGCCTCCTCGCCGCGTGCAACCAGCTTAAGACTTCCTGGCCTGCCTTCATTGAATCCGCGCGTGTGCCTGCAACACGTCCTTCCGCAAGCCGGCAGGCATTTTAGACCACAAAAAATGACTAAAATATAATTGATTTACACACGGTCTTGACTTGTTGTGCTCGCACTCGTAGCAGGAACTAGTAGAGGTTTTTCTTTATTTATAACTCTCCTCACATTTTTTGGCTTTGAAGTGAATCATGGTTGTGGACATTATGTATGAATGTGCAGATATCTGTGAACATGAGTTTCATGTGGAAGTTAAACTTGGAATGTCGGGCTTGCGTGTGAACTATACCATGGCCAATGCTTCGTCTGTTATTGTTTGGAAAGTAATTGCTGTTATTACATGACCCAAAAAAACATTTTGTGCCACATCAGTAGATGCACAGACATCACAACAGGCATGCTGACTAGATAAACATTTGAACCTAGCTATTATGAAGGAAATTTTGTATTGACAACATTTTTAGATAGCAGGAGACGCCTAGCCTGCTCTGCCTCTGCTAGCTTATTTATGGCTTCTTCCATCTCTTCTTTGGCTTGGGTGAAGAGAACATCTGATTGCTCTTTTCGCTTCTTCAGGAACTCAGCTACATTCTCAAGGGCTGACGCACGCTTTGTTTCAGCCTTTACTAATGCCACGAGGACACGAACAGCTGACGACTCCACCTGGCTTGTGTGTAATCCAGCATCATCTGGGAATTTGCACCTTGTGTCTAATCCAGCATCATTAGGGAACTGGCACCTTGTGTGTAATCCAGCCTCATTTTGGAAACATGATCTCGAGGTTGACCATACTTCCCTCCTCGCAGGAACTGCATCCTGACATGAAGTTACTTCTTTTTTAGATCAATACTCAGAGCAACCTAGATCCATTTAGTAGAAGCCAGATAAACAGAACTCGGAGAAGTGAATTCAAAAGGAAAAAAATATAAAAACAGACTACAAGGTGAGAACACCCACTTCCTACATCAAGCTAAAAACGAAAGCATTAGGACGATTAAGACTCTTCTTATTACACATCGAAGAACACCAAGCTTAAGAGAAACAAAAACTACAACATATACACATCGAAGAACACGAGGCTAAACGAAAGTAATTGAAAGGGTGTTACTTACCAAAGCTCGTTTTACAGGTTCGGTGCAGCTCCTCTTTAACTTGCCACGCTCCTTGAAGATGTCCCGAATATCCCGTGTTTGGTCTTCATTGCTCCTCTGCATGTTCGCACTCGTGGTTTTAAAATATCAACATGGCAAGAAAAAACATACTACTAGTAATACTCGCGCATCTTGTGGGCAACATTAAAGCACTCGTCTGCCATGTTAGAGCATCTCCAACAGAATCGCAATGCGCGGTGCTTTAAAAAAGCATTTACAGTGCTGAGATCGAGAAGTAGAGACTAGAGAGTAGAGGATAGTTCTCAGCATAGATAGATAAAAAAAGAAGATTCAACTACTCCTCCTCGTCCGACTCCTCCTTGGTGATGTCCTCCTCCGATGTCTGACTGTATGCGTGAAGATACTGATCGTCGTCGGATTCCCAGGGCGATGCTGCTCCTAGCCTCATGTTGAATTGAGCGTCCGCTTTTCGCCTACGCTTGTACTCGCGATAGGCAGCTCACTCCGCCCTCCTCTTATCCCTCTCCGCCCTCCTTTACGCGTAGAACTCGCGCTCGTTGATGATGTCCTGTGGGAAGTGTTGGTGCCACAGCGCCATGGCTTCCTCGTCCATCTCGGCGATGCCGACACGGTGCTCCTGCCTACGGTTGTCGCGATGATCCTCGTCGGTGCTAAGCCGCGGCAGAGGCACGAGCTCCTGCTCCCGCTCCCGCGTCGGCACGTTGGGGAAGTTCAATGTTCTATGAGGCCACCGGAGACGCCACGCCGCCACGTTGTACGCGCGGGCGGCCTAGTTGGCGGTGTCGAAATTACCGAGGCCGAGGCGCATCCCTTGGAACCGGATCTCGGCAGAGAAACCGTCGGAGGGGCGCGCGCGGACACCATGGTATCCCCAAGTTTCCCAGCGACGCGGCAGCATGGTGGCATGGCGGCGGCAAGGCGAAAAAGAGCAGGGAGAGAGCGGTGGCAAGGCACAGAGCCGGGAGAGAGCGGTGGCAAGGCACAGAGTGGTGGGAGGGCGTTGGATTTTATAAAGCGCGTCGGACGCCGCGCGCCAAAACTAGGGCACGCCCGACCGCTTTTTCCCGCGCACGCGCGATCCTTTCCCGACGTCTCTGCTATCTCTACTCCCTTCTCTACTGTTATATTTATTTTATACTTAATATTTAATATTTATCTCTACTTCTCTACTGTCTACTCTTTTTCTCTATACTTTTTTTTCTTGCAATATAGGCCGTCTGATTTATATCTGACAGATAGGAAGGAAACAAATGGGAATTTTGCAAAAAGATACCCATACCCCTCTCCAGATTTGCAAATAAGTCCTTCCCTCATTCATCCTTTTCTCCCACAAGATAAACTACTCATACAAATGTATCTTGATGCCTGCAACGCATGGGCATCTTGCTAGTTCTAAAAACCTTTCCATCATTTGTCACACTACTGGTTGCAGATGAAAACCTACCCAAGCACAGCGCGATACAGGAGCGACGCACAATTACAAGATGATATTCTGTTGGACAATGGAGGCTATAACCAATTACTTTTACAGGAACAATAGCACCCAGGAAATTTGAAGGGTAGGTATGAACAAAATTGAAACTGCACATGTACTACTAAGTGATTCAATAGACACATTACCAATCGAGGAGGAGAACGATGGTCGCGGCGGCCTCTGTGAGTCATGGTCGGCAACGGGAGTCAGTTCATTGTCCACGACGGTGGTACTTCTGCGCTTGGCGTCGGCTTCCGGGAAGCAGATCCGAGACCGTGGAAGACGATGCCGGGGAAGAGGCTCCGTGTACGACGACGACGGTGGACCGGCTCCAGTGCGGCGTACGAGGTCGTCGATGAGGCAGATGCGCTGCGGTGGACGAGTGCGCCGATGTAAAGGGGAGGAGCACGAAGGCTGCGGTGCCGTGGAGAAGTCTATTTTGCGGTGGGGATAGAAAATGGGGAGTATTCAGGTGTACTACTCTGGGTGCCGGGGTGGGGTTGGCTGGGTAGGGTGAACCTGAAGTTATGAAAACAACCCCCTACCAAGCGTCATCCGTAGGCCTGTTCCGAAGGCTATGATGGTAACTTCCCACTGCTCGAATCAGGGTCGCGGGAGATTTTCCCGCCGACCTCAAAATTTTGTGACACTGGACTCCCCGTGTGGCGTGTTGAGTGATTCGGCTAAGCAACTAGCGAGTAGTAGTAGTAAACTCTGCATATTAGGTTTGACCGAAGTCAAACATCCTAAAGTTTGACCAAGTTTATAGAAAAATCTAAACATTTACCATAACAAATATGTATGATGTGAAAGTACATTCAATAATGAATCTAATGGTATTTATTTGTTATTGTATATGCTAATATTTTTTGTTATAAGCTTTCTGAGAGTTTACAAAACTTTACTTTGACCAATGCTAATACGCGGACTTAAATAAAAATGGAGGGAGTACACATTTGTTTTCTTAGTTTGTAGTGAACTAATCATTTGTTGAAATTGTGAAATAAATATATTAGGCTATTGACTACGAATGTAATGGTCTATACAATTCAATAGTTACAATCATGGTCCAATCCCAAGATGTATACAAGGTCTATAGTACTTCACAACATGCTCAAACTCACATAATCCCAGTCAAATGAGAATCTAAATGCATTTTATAGTTATTACTTTATAGGATGCAACAAAAACAACCATAACTCTACATCAGCCATTATAGAAGCAACATTTTGACATATCCCAATGTGTGAATGAAACGTGCAGAGAGAGTAGCAGCAGATAGGGCGGGAAAGATTGTATGTATGTGGATGAGAGAGTAGGAGACAAACCTAATGAGATAGAGGGAGAGATAGAGAGAAAAAGAAAGAGGAAGAAGTTAGGTCTGTGAGAAAGATGGAGATATGTAATATACGTGAGATGCGTGTGCATCCGGATTCTATATACGTGGAAGGAGAAGAGACAACATGTTTGATGAGAGAGCTAGAAAAACATGGACGAGAGGGGAAGGATCTTGTGGGTTGAGGGATTGGCAATTTTGTGCGGGGGAGAGAGGGATTGGTAATTTTGTGCAAGAGAGAGAGAGGGTGGGGGAGGAATCAGTCAGCCGTCGTCACATCACCCTGCTTCCAAATGACCCTGCATTCTCTAGCGTGGTGTGGTCGCCATCTTCGATCTGCTCGATGCCCTCTTTGAAGATTAAGGTGTTGTGCGTGTTGGCGTGCAAAGAAGCACAAGCGAGAGTGGTCGCCGTATAACCTTGGATGGGGATGAATTGTGTGGTCGGGGGAGGGTGTGTGTGTGTGTTGTGCTGCGTCTCTCTCTTTGTGTGTGTGTGTGTGTGTGTGTGTGTGTGTGTGTGTGTGTGTGTCAGATATTGAGAGAAAACAAACCTAAGGAGAGAAATGGGTATTCACGAAGAGATTGTGCGGGCCTTGAGGTGGGTAGGGGCCGGGTGAGGGTGTCAATATGTGCACGTTGATACATGTGTTGCATGCGATCGTGCGAGGGATGGATGAATCGAGAGAGATGGTTGTTGTGTTACGGATGCTCCTCTCTCTCTCCCTCCCTCTCTCTCTCTCTCCGACACACACACACACAAGTAAACTAGAAGACTGTTCTCTCATGTATACACAACGTATCAGCATCTGTCTATGTCTCACTCATGCATGATCATTTGCACATTCACACCTCTCTATGTCTATATCACACGCACACCGTCTGCACATTGCCCTTCTGCCACACACACATATGGACACATACACATGTTCTCTCTCAGTCACACACACAAAATCAGTATTAAAAAAACTAGGGCGCACCTAAAGCATCCAAATCCAAATAAACACGAACTGGAGCTAAATTCAAATATATGGAAATATTGCAGCATCAAGAACTTTCCCAGGAAAAAAGTTGAGTAATATTCGAGGATTGTTTTCACACACACACAAAAAGGTTCGGTGGATGTCCTTCGAGCGCGACACGGTGACGCACCGTTCAATCGATTGTGCGGCCGCGGTTAACGCGCTTGCACAGTATTCCGTATTGTGGCTGTGGTACTAACTAATAAAAGGAGCACTGCCTAAGTCTAATGTTTACGTGTACTAGTACGGTTTTCTTTTAAGTTTAACCAACCTTATATAAAACTAAAATAAGCTCCCACACGCGCAATCATCAATATGCCACCGCCGCTGTTGCGCATGCCGGCGCCCGCCTGCTCCGGCCAACAATTTCTCGCCCATCATCACCGTGTCGCCGCCATCCCTGTGCCATGAAGCTGAAGGCTCGCCCGCACACGTCGTCTGCAGTCCCTCCTCGCGATGTCGCCGCGCTACCAAGTACGCGAGCAGCTGGTGGAGCCGCGTCTATGCATGCAGCGTATGAAGAGGAGGACGAGCGCGTGCTCCAGCATGCCGGCAAGGATGAACTAGCGTGTCATTGTCGTCTCTGCCCGCGCGGAGGAGGCGCGCATGGTGGCTGTTGCAGCGGAAGCCGGTCGCGCGCGTGTCGAGCCTGCAAACCGGGTGCGGAAGCGGAATCTACCTTCGAGACCTTGAATGCCACATGGATCCTGCAATCTGAAGGAGCAATTTGGGTCAGTCGACTCTTGTGAGCCGTTTGATGCAACATGGATGGCTAGAAGGGCTTCTTCCACCTCTTCTGTCGTCTTCTTCCTTCGCTCCGTCGAACTTCTTTCACAAATCGACTGACCCAAATTATACTACTAGTACGAACGTATTAAGTACAGTAGGAACACGAAGATACGAGCAGTAGTACCAACTGCAAGAAGAACAGTTGTAAGACATAGTACTAGTACTACTTTACATACTAAAGAGCTCAAATAACGAGAAAGGACATAAACATAGTTGTGCTGGGGCCTCAGCACAACACACCCTTGAATATATACTAAGCAACTAGTCCGCTTGACACTGCAGTAGAACCAGCATGAGCGACGACACTGCCACCTACTCGGAGTCTGAGTCCATGTCCTCGACTTTGTCCTCGTCCCTCTTCCTCTTCCTCTTCGCCGATGCTTATTTTCTTGAATTGGACACTAGGCTCTGCTTCTTCATCCAACCCTTGTAGATATTTAAACAAATGTAGGCATCCATTGCTGCGTACAGGATGTGATCTTCATCTAATGTCTTCGACTCCCATGCATGATGAAACTCGTGATGAGGTTTCTTCAGTTTAGCATATGAAGGATCAATCATGGCTGCTGCTAGGGTCAGCATTGAAGGTTGAGAGGAGGACACCAGGCTTGCCTTCTGGAGATAGAAGATCTGTCCTACAACGAGACCTATCCGACGCAGGACATCCTTGTCGTTCTTAAAGCCTACAGTAAGGAATTTCACTCTGTTGTCCTTGAGGAAGTTCTTAAAATCATGGCACTGAATGTCGGCATGGCATATGTGGTAGACCAATCAAATGTTATGTACGCAAACCTGGATCACGGCAGGCTTCTTCCTCTCTTTGTCCTTTAGATCCTTCTCTCGTCCCGGGACTATGGTGTACTCAACATCTAGCCCAGCGACCCACTCATCCGTTGAACTATTGAACATGCATAGGAAACGAGCAACGCATGCTTTCACCGTCGCGGATCCACGTGTGTAGATGACAATGAACTCATCGCCGGTGATGGCTCTAACAGGGTACTCAGCGGCGACCATGGAGATTTGGGAGGCCATGGATTTTGGAGGAGGGTTAGGAGAAGTTGAACTGTTGTACCCCGCAAAAAAATTGGGAGCGAACTAATGTGAAAGGATGGGACGACTCAGAGCAAACTGTTGTAAGGTAGAAGACGCAGACGAGTAGGGCGTGCGAATGGCGTAGGGTTGCTGGCTTGCCCAGTGGATAAACGGCAGCAAGCCCCCAAAGAGTTCTCGAGAACTATGCGGGACCCACTAGATGTCATGTCTACTAGACCCATATCATAGGCCTGACGGTATAGCTTCTGCCTGTTTGCACGCCATGCCGACGCGTGGATGTAACTTCACTTAATTACATCAACCGTCGCGCCTCCCACGACCTTTGCCTCCCTCGCGCGGTCGCGCCCTTTGAGACTTCGACCGGCTATAAATTAGCAATTTTTTGCCTACTCTGCATGCATGATTCACCACACAGGGTGGTACGTTATTTACAAGAATACCATCTAATCTGTTGTCAAAGATATACTTAGCGATTAAGTGTGCCACATTATTGGCTGAACGGCTAATCTTTGACAATTGAACATTGTTGATCAACTTTGAGATGCTCAACGCTTTCATCTTCAGGTCACGCATAGCAGACCTGTCATATTCCCCCGATGCAAGAGATGCTACCACAAAAGCGCAATCAGTCTCTAAAATTACAGGACTATGAAGAGAAATACCTATGTAGAGACCGGTAATGCAAGCCCTAAGCTCCGCTCCCTACACGCTTTGACAAGCATTAATGAAATCCCACGACCAAATTTATACTAAAAATATCAATATCAATATCTATAATACTGATTATAATGAGTATAAGAACTACGTTTTATAATGAGTGTAAAAATATTGATTTGACATTGTGAATGCTGATAGTACATTTTTCTATAAGTCTGGTGAAAGTAGAGGTACATTGACTTCAGACAAAACTTAAATGCACAATGCAGACTAGTTCCTCCGTCCATGTGCGTGCCATGTCCTATCTTGTCATCACAACAAGGTTAGCTATTAGAGTACCACTACCTCCCTTCTAGTTTAAAAAACTCGATTCAGAATTTTCAACTACTCTTAGCAAGATAGTAGAGGCGGTGGAATAGTTTTTGAAGTCTGCAAAGTTACTCAACTAATGTTGTCGTTCTTCACAAAAAAAATGTGTTTACCAATGCATGCATGAACACTAGTTACTCTAACCCCCCTCTCTTCTTTAATTCTTTGCCACATCAGCATGTTTGCTATTCCCGTGTGCATGATACTAGCTAAGATACCACCATTATGGCCAACCTTAATCATCGCATGCAATAATTTAGTGCACCTTTAAATATGAACTTGTGTGGGGCGTGTATGTTTTTAATGACTTGAGACTATACCTAGCCCGACATGCAAGATGATTTATTATGCACCGTTCCCCATACCTGCAGGAAGCCCGTTCATCTCCAAATATTTTCCTCTCCATGTGTGGAAACAATATGCCTGCCAAACTCTCCTTCTCCCTCCGGCGGTCCCACCACTCCACCCCATGTGAAAAAATCTGCATGCATGACTCTCCTCCCTCCACGCTCGTCCAATCCGCTGTGACCAGCAATATTTCCACCCCTTCCCTCCCCCGTAATTTACTTGAACAAATATGCCCACGTAGTTGTTACTTAACTGCAGGTGCATTGGGTCACTGACATATGGGCCCAACAGGGGTCTGGCCCACATGTCAGTGACGCAACTGGACCTGCAATTAAGTCAGTGCAGCTCAGTCCATATCTTACGTAGGTGTGCCATTGCTCGCTATAAATATTGCGCCTCCCATGACATCGCTATCTCCTCCCCCTCACGGTCACGTTCATCGCTATCTCCTCCCCCTCCCTCTCACGCCGACCACCATGGCATCGCCCCTCCCAAGCCCTAGGAGCCCCTCGCTGCACCACGCAGACGGTCACCCGTCGCTGTTCCATTCCTCGCCGCCACTAGTTGAGGAGGACGCGTCGGTGTTCCGCTCCTCGCCGCTACGCGACACGTCGTCATTCCGTTCCTTGCCGCCACTAGTCGAGGAGGACATGTCGGTGTTCCGCTCCACGCCGTGACGCGACGCGTTGCCATTCCGTTCCTCGCCACCACTAGTCGAGGAGGACGCGTCGGTGTTCCGCTCCTCGCCGTGACGCGACGAGGTGGACGCGTCGGCTCCCCGCTACAAGGAGAACGCCACGCCGCCCGCCGAGCCCCCCAGCCTTGAGGGGATTTGGAAAGAAATGGATGTCGCCTTGTGGGAGGCTTTGCCTCCAGCAGAGGGCGCCAAAATAGAGGCGGAGAAGAAGGCCGAGGAAGAGAAGCGCACCGCTGAACAAGCTACCTGGGAGGCCTATGTTGCGTCCAAGAGAGTCAGGCAATTGGCTCTTTTGTAGAAGGCTCGTGCGAGGGCCGTGAGGGTGGCGGTGGACGACCGTGCCGACGCCCTGAATGCAGTCGGGCCCAAGCGCCTCATCTACGCTTGGTGGTACGTGGACCGGGTGCACACTTCCAGCGAGGAGGAGTACCCATTGGCGCCGGATCACCACACCGGCGAGATCGCACTCGCCCGCCGGCAAGCCGTCAATCAGCACCTCGTGAGTTGCGAGGCTGAGGAAGAGGTGTTGTGTCGGCACGCTGGGAAACAGCCGCGCACCAGGGCACTCGTGGCGCGCCGCAAGCGCTCCTGCGAGTGCTGTGGCTTTTAGGAGGAGTATAAATTTTTTTCATAAGGCGATCTCATTAGTTTTGGGACGCAAATGATAAATCCCGAACGTTCAGGAATTTTTAGCGTCCTGAATTAAGTATGTAAAAGGGAAAGTTTGGAAACCTTGTGTATTCGTACGCATTTTGCAAGTACGTGCATATAGCACAAACTTTACTATATACTATCGCTCTACACATCTCTCTTGATATATGCTTACAAACTGTGCTACTCCCTCCGTCCAAGTCAATAAGTCATCATTGGTTGTGCACCGTGACCAAGAAGGAGGGAAGACTTATACACCTAGACGGAGGGAGTACTACTATTACTTATGTACATGCAAATGCATATTTTAACATTACAATGCGGTTTTTTGTAAAAGTAGAAAAACAACACTAGTCAAGCTTGTGAAACGATTCAATGCAAAACAAATGCAAAAATGCTCATTTGATTGTTTACTTTTAGCTTCCTTCTCTATGGTTATTTCTTTGTCGTACTTTGTACAGAGTATCTCACTGGTTGGAAAGGCCTGCAAATTCCCAAACCGCTTCCTATACCCTGTATCGATTTTTTTGCCTAACAAGTTGCGCCGTGCAATTGGAATTCCAACTTGAGTACTATTACTAGTAGGAGTACCAGGGGCCAGTTCTTTTAGGCTTCTAGATTAGTAATCCCATAACTACTACCTCCGTCCTGGTTTATTGGTCCCCATTGTAATCTGTGTCAAATTTTGATCATAAATTTAACTAATGAAATGTTAGTGCATGTCACATGCACTACTCCATCCGTCTAGGTGAGTAAGTCATCTTAGGTTGTGCACCATGACCAAGGAGGAGGAGAAAACGAGAAACGTTAATATTTATTTGCTAATTAATAGTATTGCATGCAATGAACTAACCACTGCATGTCGTGTTTGATATCTCAAGTCATTAAAAGCATGCACATCTTTATCTCTTATTGGTTGATATGTCAAGAAACAAGAAACGAGGTAGAAGTTAATGCACCGCACCTAAGTGTTTTGGGATTATTTGGTTTTCGTAAGATGACTTACACACCTAGACGGAGGGAGTAACATTTTATCAGTTAAATCTTTGGTCAAAATTTAGCACAAATTACAATAGTGAGGAATAAACCACGACGGAGTAGTAGTTTAGAAGCCCAAATAAACGAGCTAGGCGCCTTATTGTTAATCTCCACTATGAGTAGTCTTATGGGAAAAGCTGGGGAAGACGCCAAATGAACTGGCCCTAGGAGTAGTAGCTAGGGATCGAGTGTGCGAGATGAACCGGAGAAAGTAAATGCAGAGAGATGAAATGCAAAAAAGACGGAGGGATGTGATGGTTGCTTGTCCGTTTATTTTACCAGGCCACTTATTACTGGGAGCGGTTGGGTTTTGTGATATGACGGCTTTACTACCGCGCCACGAGCGGGGTGAGAGGTGAGACTCTCGTGCAGCGTCGCCCTCTACACTTGTACTACATAGGTCATGGTTTATTAGTCCCCCATTGAATTTGACTGAAGATTTAACTGACAAAATGTTAGTGCATGTCAACAAAAACTATATTGTTGGATTCGTATTTGAACATAGTTTTGAATGATATAATTTTAGGTGACATGCATCAGCATTTATCATACTATATATAATGTTAGTTCATTTTTTGGTCGTACTAATCTATAGTAGTAAGGTGCCCGTGCGTTGCACCGAAGAGTGAAATGCATTGATCGGGGAGTTGTTTATTTTAACGAAGGATGTAGGGGTCATCTCATGTGTAACGGGTATCGATAGGTTTCTTCGGATATAATTTCATCTCTAGAGCTCACAAACATCTGGGTGAAATAGATAAAATGGTATCTTTTGCAAACAAAAGCGTTCAACTGTTCAACCTGCATCTAAAACTTGTGAAGAAATAACACTTATTGTGCTTTGCAAGAAATGATCTTTAAGAATTAGTTTTTGAGTATCGATTGTTATACAAGTTGGCTACAGATGACATGGCACTTTCTTATAGTCAACAGTTGGCTATACTATTAAGTAATATTAACCATGCCCTTATACACCTAGATAGAGGGATTAAATCAGGATGACTTGCAAGGGGGCAGAGGAGATGTAAGAAATGGTTCATCGTAAGTCTTTCACGAGTACTATAGTAAAAATTCATACATGGAAGATTCTAGGCTAAACCATAAATGGATACACTTTTATTCATGCGCGACACATGCTTAGACAGTGGATTACATTGAGCGAAGACTAATGATCAACATTTAACTTGATAATGCGTATGTCCAGGTGAACCTCCTTGGAGTCCCCGTGCACCGCGTCGGCGGGTAAAGGATGCCATGGGTTTTCCAGGTCCACATCGGCGGGATAGTCCCAGCTCCTCAGAGTTCAAGTCCGTTTTATGAGGCCGGTGTCGCCGCCCACGTGACCCAGAGGGGTAGTAACACTGACCACGCACCCGTACATTGGCCTCGTGTCAGTGTCAGCGTCAGCGGCGTCGCCCCTGACGCACACTATAGAGACGGGGCGGCGGCCTACGCGGGCCTCGACGGTGCCCACGATCAAGAGGAAGATGTTGTCGTCCTCCTCCAAGACTAACAAGCGGCGGTGATCCTCCAGCGACTCCGGCATGGTGAATGGGTAGCACGTCTCGTACTTGATGTTCTCCGCCAAGGGCTAGCAGTGACTGTTGCACGCATCCGTGAGGTGATGCACCATGTCCACCGGCAAGCCCCAAAACGACATCAGGCACTCATAGCAGTGGACGAAGGGCTCCTTGGAGGCATCGACCAGGCCGTCCATGAAACGGGAGTGGCTGTAGGGGACGTTGCGCCAATTGAATATATGAGCAAGTTACTACGAGATTTAATCCGAAAAAGCACAAAATAAATCATGACGACTATAACAGAGATGAAACTAATCATGTGGACTAGCATAGTAGTAGGATATAGAGTAGAAACATGAATTCTACCACGATTTCGAACATGAAGGACAGAAACACATACGGTGCAACAGGAGTAGCACCGTTGGCGTTGAGGTTGTCGCCCATGTCGTTGAGTAAGAGGTTGCCGAGGTCGGGGAAGAAGTCGTCGTCGGTGAAGTCGTGGCTGCCAGCAGTCGTGAGAGTGCACTCCCCAAATGTCAACAGCGCCCGCCGAATGGAGCGCAGGAGGGAGTGGCTGTAGGGGACGTTGCGGCCGCCGAATGGAGTGCAGGAGTAGCACTGAAGCAGTAGATGGTGTCCTTACTAGTACTCCCTAGTCTCTATCTATCTATATCTCTTTACTCTTATAAAAAGCAGAGTTGGTGATGATGGTATGCCTGCCATCTTGTAATATAGACCGTCCGATCTATATCTGATGGATAGAAAGCCAACTATGACAGTTTTACAAAAGATACCCACACCTCTCTCCACATTTACAGATAAGGCCTTGCCTCGTTCATCCTTATCTCCCACAACCTCGTGCTCCTCCCTTAAGTCTCTATCTCTACTACTCTTCTTTGTTTTTTATAACAAATCGAATAGTTCTACGCCGTCCGCTGCACGCTCGGCTGAACACGCCTCCTCGCCTCCATCATCACCAACTGAGTCTTTTATAGGAGTAGGAGTAGAGAAAAAACCGAATTGGTGATGATGGTGTGTCGTGCAATGCACAAGCATCTTGCTATTTTTTTGCATATAAGTCCAAACACCACGTAGACATAGTCTTTGAGCATGGGTCATAGTCGTTCCACGCTCGGGCATTGAAGTTTGTAACTATTTTAGATTAGAATATACTACTCCTCCGATGCTAGTAGTAGAGCAGAGTCCTACTCTACTACTCTACTCAAGCAAGTTAGGGCATAGTACTGTAGGGAGTACCAGTACTGTGAATCACTCAAGCAAGTTGTATGGCATCGATATGACCCTACGCTGATGGTATGTGTCTCGTAAGTCAAGCGACGTGCTGTAGTCATCATCACCTATCTGCTTCCCGCAGCACATATTCTCTTCTCCATCTTTGTCCGCACATAATCTCATCTAATCTTCCATCCCCGCTAAGGCGCCTCCCCCCCTCGTCCGAAACCCAAGAACTAACAATGGCGGAACCGAGCAGCGTCCGCCGAAAGAGTGGCTGGAATTCGCTCCCCACAGAGGTAATCAAGCTCATTGTTTCGCGTGTAGACAATCTCGATACCATGCCGCTCACCGCGTGCTCGTTGAGGCTGTACCGATTACTCAAAGCCCTCAGGCCGGAGCTTTTTAAGCCAGCTCCTTGCTTGCTATTGACGCCTAATCTTCAGAAACGGCATGTCACACAGCATAATGATCATAGGGTGGTGAGCATCAACCCCCTTGACTGTGATCCGATCCCCGTCAGCCTCAGCTACATTAACGGTATGTACTGGGTCGGCATGAACATGTCTTGGATGGTGCTCATCGACGGTCGCGGCAACTGGATGCTCGTGGAGGTCTACACCCGCGATTGATCCCCCTTCATTCGATTAACACTGCACTGCTTTGGCACCGCGGCCCAGAATACTCGGAATCTTACAGTAGCCAACATGATACCAAGTTTGATTTGCTCAAGGTTGTAATCTGTCAAGTGCACACAAGATCTGCGAATTATGAAGACTTCAGGCTAGTTGCGTTCTTCAACCGCGGTCTCGCCTATCTGACAAGTCACTGCGGTAAGTGGATAAATATGCACGTCTATTGCAGGATCATACATCCTCCATGGTTCTCTGATACCATTCAATACAAGGGCTTCATTTACGCTGTCGACTCCTTCTATGGCTGGACGTATTGCTGGCCTACTCCAGTCATTGCTACAAACGGCTCTTACAGCAGTATGTTACTTTCCTATGATATCATGATGGCTTGCTTATATTACTGTCAACATTTATTGAAAAAATATTCATGCTCATAACATGTTGTTCTTAAGATTGACTAAATCAAGAGCCCTTGACTCCAACTTGATATGATGTTGTAGGCCACCTGGTGTCCCTACCCTTCCTAATCCCAGAACCTTTCAAAGAAAATCGGCATGGTAGTTGCAGGTGCTTCCTGGCTCGATCAAACAACGGTGAAAGATTGATGATCGTTCGCACGTACCAGACATGTTGTTTCACGGAATACAATCACAGTCACTGCAAGGTCTTTGAGCAGGATCCCAGCTTCTCTTGGCCTTCAGGAATTTTTGACTGGAGGGTGGTAAGTAGCCTTGGTATATGCTCTCTGTTTGCCGGACTGAATTATCTGATTAACCAGGAGATAACCGACAGCAAGGATCATGATGGCAGTGCGGTTTCGTTTATCAGGCAAAATTGAGTGTACACAGCATACCATGCGTCTCTCCATGCATCATACCCTGATATGTGCCGCCACGCTCTGCAACCCAAAGTAGGAGAGAGGGTCACAAGTATCAGACTTCGACCTGCTGGCTGGAGTTTCCCCCATCAGGCACCCATCTGGTTCAAGCTGTCAGCCAATCTCCACATCTTAATAAATAGTAACGTCTAACTGAGCCAGTTAGTTAGATGCGTACACTTGGTGTAGTAGGATCTTTATTTAGTTTGATGCATACACTTGTTCTTTTTTGGTAGCTCTTTTGTAATGATGGTTGATGTTTGGTTTGGAAGAGAGAGCTGCGTCTTCACTCTTCTGGCCTGCTTACTGCTTCTGTTGCACCCCCAGCTCTGGTTGTTGTTCTTGCTATTTTCAATGTACAATAAGTAGTATATTTCGTCTGTTGGTTGAATAAATGTGTTGTTAGAATGACAAACACAATGTTTTGGAAGTCATTGCACGGTTCGATCCTTTAGTGCCCCGTACCGTACGTAGCTCATACTATTTTTCATACGGAACACATTTTCCACGTGTTGATAACATGCAGCCAATTGATGAAGGCCCAATAGAGAAGCCCATAATTAAGTGGAAGGGAGGCTCTCACATGAATCCGGCCCAGGTACATGCTCATGGTCCCCTAAACATAAATAAGTAAATAAATAAATAAAGCTAAATGCTCATGCACCAGTTCTTTGGGAAAATAGGTAGCCCAGTATTTCTTTTTGAAGAATACCCAAGTTAGGCCTATTTGTTTTCTCCGAATTACTGGGCTTCAAGTCTTTCAAGACGAGGAGGGGTGCATTCCGGCCTGGCCTAAGAGTATGGTCAATGTTTGTTAAAAGTAATATCAAAAGGGGTTGAAAATTCCAATAAAATTATAGCAAATGGGATATTAGTTTCTTTTTTTGTTTTTGTTCTTCACTGATATCTTATATGTATTTCATTGGATTTAACATGACATAGTACTAATTTATTTTTAAATTTGTTTTAGTATGGCTATTAATTTTTGGATTAAGAATATTCCGTTCCCTAGCAAAAATTTGCGAATTTTTAAAATTTCCAACATATTTAGTTAATTTTTAGACCCTGGTACTCACGAGGAAATGGTGAGCAATTCTAAAAATGGAAAACGGGCTGCAATAAATTCCATATGAATTAGAAAATGAGTAAAAAATATAAAAATAATAGCAAATGGGTTGTACACGCCATAGAATTCGAGGCTGACTTGTTTACGCAAGGCTTTTTCAGTGAACACACAATTCTAGCAGTCGTGACTGTTGGATGTCCATCCAACGGCCGACGTGCTTCTTCAGTCTCTGATCTTCTTGCTCCAGCCGCCTAAACTAGCGCCGGCGGGACTGCCTGCTCCCTCCTCTTGTGGACCGCTGTGATGCCGCGCAGGCTTCCCCGACCCACCCTACTCCCTCCGCTGGCATGGCCGCACGCAATCAACTGCCTCCTTATTACGCGAAAAAAATGATTCCTACCACTGACATCTGGGGCGCACCGGCTGGGAGGCTGACCTGTGGGCCTACTAAGTTGACGTGTACGTAGGGCTTGTCAACTTAGTCAACAAACGATTCTAGGAGCAGTAACCGTTGGATTTGAATCGAACGGTCCTGCTGCTTCTTCAATCCCTGCTCTTCTTGCACCAGCCACCCAAACCAGCGCCTAGGAGACCGCCTGCTCCTTCGCCTAGTGGCCGGCTGTGCTGCCGTTGAGGCCTCATCGCCCCCTACTACTCCAACCACTAGCCAGGCCCTGTGGCGACGGCAGCCTCACACCGCAGCCGAACCAGTGAACCCTCGTACTCCTCTACGCGTGGGCATCCACTGTCGCGTCTTCCCCGGCTCTGCGTCGTCCCCTTCCTAGGCCTCACCGTCGTCCACCGCCTTGGTGCTCTCAGTGCGGCGTGGTCAATGTGGTCAACGACATTCCATTGGAAGAGTACTGTACGTGGAGAGGCTGACAGCTGGGTCCATGGCCACAGCCCAGTTTTTTTGTGATTTGCCAAGTAAGTCGCTTTGTCAGGCCTGTTGGGCTGCAAATCTTGCAAGACAAGGAGATCTTTCATTCGTCTGGCCGAGAAAATGGCCCATCAGTAATGAGAAATGGGTTGTACATTTTTAAAACACATCAAATCGGCAATTAGTTTCAAATATCTTTTTTTCATTTCGACATTTTAAATTACATTAATTTTTATGCATGGAGAATTTGTGGGATTTTATATTGATATACATTTATTTTTAAAATCAGTTTGAATGTGAGTCGAAATTTCGGGATTAAAAACAGTTCGGACCGCACCGAAATATGCAAAATTTCGTATAATTTTTTAACCGTGGCCACAATATGGGCTGTAATGCTAACAAAAAGAATATGGGCTCCAAAAAAACCTTAAGAATTAGCAAATGTGCTGTAAATTATTAGAAATAATGGCAGATGGGCTGTATGTTGTTTTCAACAGATTTGAGGCTTTCCTAAAAATAGGTTGACGCACAAGGAGTGACTGTTGGATGTCCATCCAATGGCCGTCATGCTTCTTCAATCTCTGCTCTTCCTGCTCCAGCCGCTCAAACAAGCGCCGGCGGGACTACCTGCTCCCTCCTCCCCGTCGCGGGCTGTGCTGCCGCGCAGGGCTCACCGCCCCACCGTACTCCCATCGCTGGCCTAGCCATCCCTGTAGTCACCCACACCTGCTGTTATTCTCCGGCGACGGAAGACGAACAAGTAAACCCTCATACAGTCGTACTCCCCTCTGCGTGGGAAACAACTACCGAGTCTTCCCTGCCTCCGTGTCGTTCCCTTCCTAGGCCTCACCGTCGTCCACCACCTTGGTGCTCTCGGCACGGCCTGGTCAACGTGGTCAACGACCGACATGCATCTGAAGTGGACTGTACATGGAGAGGCCGACAGCTGGGTCCACGGCCGCACGCAAGGAAATGCCTCCTTATTACGTGCAAAATAATGATTCCTCCACCTGACATCAGGGACCCACCGAAAGGGCCTCTGTATTTTGCGAAAAAACGTTACCACCACTGACAGCTTGGACCCACCAGCTATATCTTTGCATGCAAGGAAGTGCCTCCTTATTACGCACAAAAAAATGAATACTCCCCCTGTTAGCTGGGACCCAATATAGTGGCAGGCTGACTTGTGGGCCTACTAAGTTAACGGGGACGGAGGGCTTTGTCAACTTAGTCAATATGAATGATTCTAGCTACATTGACCGTACGATCTCCATCCAACGACCGTAGTGCTTCTTCAACCTCTGGTCTTCTCGCTCCAGCCGCCCAAACCAGCACCGGTCGTGCCTCGTGCTCCTGCCTCCCGTGGCCGGCTGCGATGTGGCGGAGGCCTCACCGCCGCCTACTCCTCCCACCGCTAGCCAGGCCATTCCTCTACTCACCCACACCCCCTATTATTCTGCGGCGACGACAGCCTCACACCGCAGCAAACCATTGAACTCTCGTACTCCTCTACGCGTGGGCATCCACTGTCGCGTCTTCCCCGGCTCCGTGTCGTCCCCTTCCTAGGCCTCGCTGTCGTCCACCGCCCTGGTGCTCTCAGCGCAGCGTGGTCAAGATGGTCAAGGAACGGATTCCATCGGACGTGGACTATATGTGGAGAGGCTGATAGCTGGGTCCACGGCGGCCGCGAGGAAGTGCCTCCTTATTATGCGCAAAATAATTATTCCTCCACCTGACATCGGGGACCCACCGGACAGGCCACCGTATTCCGCGAAAAAAATGTTTCCCCCCTGACTGCTGGGACCCACCAGCTACACCTTCGCACGCAAGGAAGTGCGTCCGGGCAAAAAAACAAAACGATTCGCCCCCCCCTGACTGTTGGGGCCTACCAGCTACATCTTCGCATGCAAGGAAGTACCTGACAGTCGGGACCCACCTGGTCGAAGCATATGTAGTGTTGTCATTCTGTTCGCGAACGTATACGTACATACTGGTCGTTGTAGATGCACACACGTGTCGTAGTAGAGGCGCACACGTGTCATAGTAGAGGCGCGCACGTAGAATGTACATGTACGTACAGCGGCCAGGGTGCAAGAAAGAAAATACGGCCACGTACGTACATATGGGCGGGGTCTCAAATGCCTACTCGCGCATATATACGTACGGCCAGGGCTCGTGTACATGGCTGGGTCAGAACAGAGAAACAACGTCGTCACCGTGTTCATGGGGAGCCAACTAGCTGGGTCCGAACTGAATGCATCGTCGTGTTCATCGGGAGGGCTTGGACGTAACAGGCGATGGAAACGAGGCCTGGCGTATCGCAGAACGGGGGAAATGGCCTTGTGTTCGATCGGCCATGTTCAAAACGGGATCCTGTTCATCGGGAGGGGTCTGGCGTACCGCAAAATGGAGGAAACGGACGTCCTACGGTCGAAACGGGGGTCCTGTTGATCAAGAGGGGTGTGGCTTACCGCAAAACGAACGAAACGGGCTTGTGTTGGAGCGCTATGGTCGAAACAGGGGTCCTGTTCATCGGGAGGGGTGTGGCGTACCGCAAAACGGGACGCCATGGGATACTGTTCATCTCCACCATCGACTTCCTCCAGCCTCCACGGGCTACTGTTCATCCACCGTCGACCTCCTCCAGCCTCCACCTGCGACTGTTCATCCACGGGCTCATGTTCATCCAACCTCCACCGTGCGCTACTCCACCGGCTACTATTCAACCACCACTCTCCACAGGCTCCTGTTCAACCACCCCTCCACGGGCTACTGTTCATCCACCCCTCCACCATCTACTGTTCATCCAGCCCTCCACGGGGTCGTCCTGTTCATCCAGCCCTCCATGGGGTCCTGTTCATCCAGCCCCAACCGGCTTGATCGATATGTATGACAGGAAAAAAAATTGTTCGGCCCAAAATGTCACGGATGTGTCTTTTTTTTGTAGTGTTAGGTTTTAGACCACAACATATGATCTCGAGGTAGATCAACTCTGTAATCATACACATCGAATATAACCGAGCAGGAGTAGGGTTTTACCTCTTAGAGAGTGCCCGAACCTAGGTAAACACCATGTCTCTTGTCTCCTGTTACCCATCGATCCTAGGACACACAGCTTGGGACCCCCTACCCGAGATTTGCTGGTTTTAACACCGACAATGGTGCTTTCATTGAGAGTTCCGCTGTGATCGACGAAGGATCAATGGCCAGCCTGTAGATCAACTGTGACATCGACATCTTCATCGCCGGCACGACCGATCACCTTTGCTCGTCCGAGGACTGCGCTACACGTCAGATCATTATGTTCAGACAAGAGCATTCATCAACATCAACTCTGATCTCTGTCAAGATCATGGATGAATCATTCATGGAGCTCGGGGGTTCAACATCAATGTTGCCCTTGAGCGACCATGTTGTTTTTCTGTACATCAGACTTGTTCTCAATACCATCGCCACCTTGGAGATCTATTTGACGAACCCTTTCATGGAATTGTGTGTAGTCGAGTATACAACAACCCTGTAAAATTTCTCCGCCTTCCGATGGAGGAATCTTCAACGATCTATGATATACTGGAGACCTGTCGAGACTGGACGGGAATCTGGACGAGTTTAGGGCATGATCTCCAGAGCCTAGCTAGGAGGTCATTTGGAAGATCCAACCATTCATCTTCTGATGAATTTCCATATCTACCACCTCTCAAAATTTCCACTCAATCCGACCGTTCAAACTCCGGGAACCTTCCGATTAGTGCATCACTTTTCGGATCTGTTTTCTGCGCGAATAGAAATCCGACCTGATTTCATCTTTCTTCATGAACGGGATATTGGACAACCTTTTTGGAAGACTCTCTTTCTAGGGTATTTTGTTTTGTTTCTAAACACATGCTCACAAATTTTGCTCCTTTTCGGATGTAATCTTCACCATCACACTGGTGCCAAACTAGCCTTGCTCCATGTCTGCCGACCTGCGCTAGACAGATCGTCGCTTCATCGAGCCGAGCCCAACTTTATTGGATCATTAGCTCGGCAAGACGAACAAGAGTTTGGAATCACGAAGGCTAAATTATAACCAACACCATCGCCCTACGGATTGGACGGGTCAGGCACACCGACATCGCCGCTCGGTCACTTCATCAATCTGGCATTAATCGTGTCACAAGTTATGACCAGCGTCGGCATGGCTGAGCCGTAACTTCTTCAAACCGATGTCTACCATGCCGAATCGCTTCAACACCTCGGCTGGCACGGTGGCTGAAATGTCACCTTACTGACCTGCTTCGTCACCTCATCTGGACCGGGGGCTTCGCCATCTCTTCATCAACCTACTCCGGAGACTTCGGCGTCACTAGCCGACCAGCTTCGTCATGTTAGCTGGACCGGGGGCTTTGCCTCGGCGAGCCAACCTTTGCCAACATCGCCATGTCGTCGCTTCATCGCCCATCAGGCAATGGGTGTGCGGATCGAGTCCCAATTTTGGGAGTAACCTTTCTTCAGATTACTATAACAAATAAACCAGGTGCTATTAATCCTAGCAATTTTTTCTTGCTTGGGTCTATTTTTCCCGAGGAATTATTACTTTTGTTTGTTCCATCATTTGTACACAGGTCTGTCAAATGATGGCCACATTAACAATGGTTACGTGATGGTTCGGTCAGTTTCCCGTCCGCAGTTCCACAATGGAAGCGCGTTGCCACAACCGAGTCAGCAGACTCCCGCTCCTTCAAGTCCACGAACGCGTGAGACGACTCCTCCTCGAAGTCCGCCACCTCCTCCAAGTCCCCGAACGCGTGAGCTGACTCCTCCGGTTTCAAGCCCGGCACAGCGTCATGCCACTTCTCCGGTTGCAAGTCCGGCACCGTGTCAGGCCACACCTCCTGCTTCAAGTCTGGCACATCGTCAGGCCACTTCTCCTGGTCCAACTCCACGTCAGCCGTCTCCGCCGTCTCAGCAATCGCAGAAGAGACATCCCGCAGCTTTGGTGCATAGCGGTACGAGTCGAGGTAGTTCAGGAAGTACAGGTGAAGGCAAGCGATATAAATATGGTCCAAGCCTCGCTCCTCTTCCTCAGAGGCCTTACGACATGACTAAGGAGCAAAACACAGCCATAGTGCAAGCCCAAGTGGATGCCCATTTTGGACCGAAACCGGCACCGCCGCCAAAGGAGAAAGTGCCTGAGAAAGTAATTGACCACTTCATTCGTATGGCTAGAGAACCAGCTCCCAAGCCTATTGACTCGAACTATGAGCGCCAAATCAGGAAGGCACATCGAGCACGACTACAGAAGGAAGCGAGCTCAAGCTCGAGCCAACAAGCAGCTGGCAAATAATGCGGGAAAACCGTTCCCCAGTTGGGAGCACAGGCGGCGCAAGCGATCCCCCCGCTTGTTGTGCCAACAACACATGAGAGGAGTAGTACGCGCGCCAAATATTATTGTGGGAAAACCATTAGCGTTCCCCAGCATGGCGATGTGGTAATAACAGAGGATCATATAATGCAGGCTCAAATGCTCAATATCTCTGTTGGACAACTCCTCGAAATCGAGCCCATGTCTGCGCTTAAAGAATCGGAAATAGCATGGCAATATGTCCGGGGCAAACCTTTGGTCCATCCAGACAAGCTCAAGGACCTCCCAACGAGAATGTATCAATTGCATCAATGGTACATGAATATTACCAAGATTTCCAATCGAGAGTCCCTCATGGTGAATGTCAAGCATGAGCATTATTACCATGAGAAAGCTCTGGCCATTGAGTATGCAGAACTATTTCAGTTATTTAATCAAGACGCACTCGACAAGTCTATCTATTGGGGAACGTTGCAGAAAATTAAAAAATTTCCTACGGTTTCACCAAGATCCATCTATGAGTTCATCTGAGCAACAAGTCAAGGGAGTGAGTTTGCATCTACATACCACTTGTAGATCGCGTGCGGAAGCGTTCAAGGGGATGGTGATGATGGAGTCGTACTCGCCGTGATTCGGATCACCGATGACCAAGTGCTGAACGGACAACACCTCCGCGTTCAACACACGTACGGTACGGACGACGTCTCCTCCGTCTTGATCCAGCAAGGAGGAAGGAGAGGTTGAGGAAGACAGCTCCAACGGCAGCACGACGGCGTGGTGTTGTTGGTGCAGCAGTACTACGACAGGGTTTCGCCAAGCACGTACGGAGGAGGAGAGGTGTTGGGGAGGGGAGGGGCTGCGCCTTGGCTTGGTTGTGCAGCCCTCCCCTCACCCCTCTATTTATAGGTGAAGGGGCAAGGGGGGCCGGCCCCTCTAGATGGGATCTAGAGGGGGGGCGGCGGCCAGGGAGGGGGGACTTGCCCCCCAAGCAAGGGGGGCGCCCCCTCTAGGGTTCCCCCCCCAACCCTAGGCGCATGGGCCCAAGGGGGGGCACGCCCAGCCCTCCAGGGGCTGGCTCCTGCCCCACGCAGCCCATGTGGCCCCCCGGGAGGGGTGGCCCCTCCTGGTGGACCCTCGGAACCCTTCCGGTGGCCCCGGTACAATACCGATATGCCCCCGAAACTTTCCGGTGTCCGTTTGACAACTTCCCATATATAAATCTTTACCTCCGGATCCTTCCGGAACTCCTCGTGACGTCCGGGATCTCATCCGGGACTCCGAACAACATTCGGTAATCACATACAAGTCTTCCTAATAACCCTAGTGTCACCGAACCTTAAGTGTGTAGACCCTACGGGTTCGGGAGACATGCAGACATGACCGAGACGGCTCTCAGGTCAATAACCAACAGCGGGATCTGGATACCCATGTTGGCTCCCACATGCTCCTCGATGATGTCATCGGATGAACCATGATGTCGAGGATTCAAGCAACCCCGTATACTATTCCCTTTGTCAATCGGTACGTTACATGCCTGAGACTCGATCGCCGGTATCCCAATACCTCGTTCAGTCTCGTTACCGGCAAGTCACTTTACTCGTACCGTAATGCATGATCCCGTGACCAAGCACTTGGTCACTTTGAGCTCATTATGATGATGCATTACCGAGTGGGCCCAGAGATACCTCTCCGTCATACGGAGTGACAAATCCCAGTCTCGATCCGTGTCAACCCAACAGACACTTTCAGAGATACCTGTAGTGTACCTTTATAGTCACCCAGTTACGTTGTGACGTTTGGTACACCCAAAGCACTCCTACGGTATCCGGGAGTTACACGATCTCATGGTCTAAGGAAGAGATACTTGACATTAGAAAAGCTCTAGCAAAACGAACTACACGATCTTGTGCTATGCTTAGGATTGGGTCTTGTCCATCACATCATTCTCCTAATGATGTGATCCCGTTGTCAACGACATCTAATGTCCATGGTCAGGAAACCATGACTAACTGTTGACCAACGAGCTAGTCAACTAGAGGCTTACTAGGGACGTATTGTGGTCTATGTATTCACACGTGTATTACGATTTCCGGATAATACAATTATAGCATGAATAAAAGACAATTATCATGAACAAGGAAATATAATAATAATGCTTTTATTATTGCCTCTAGGGCATATTTCCAACACTATCGTCAGTTGCTATTGTCTGTAAGTGATTTCCTTCTATAATTTAAGTCTCAAGCTAGTTATGTAGTGATAATTTTGATCAATCATTACATGTAATTATCCTCACTATATTCTTTTTCTGTGGTATTATATGCAGGATGAAGATGTATGAAATGAAAAAAGCTGGACGCTATGGCGTTGGGTTCATTGACCCAAATACCATTAATCAGGACATATGACAGATTGAATATTGTAGAGATGATGTAGAAGAAAGCATGCTAGAATTCTTGAAGCGCCTCAATACCAATGAAGATATACTACTTCCTTACAACTTCCCGTTAGTCACACTGTCTTGTACTACAAATTCTATTTTTGCTTACTAGCTCGCTAGATGTTAATACTTAAGTGTATATGGTTTACGGTAGTTGATTAATTTTATGTACATGCCCGCTTAATTAAGACATGCAAACGTGTGCGTATGCAGTTGGCACTGGGTCTTGTTAGACATTAAAGTTGAGGAAGGAAAAGTTGAATTACTGGACTCACTAACTAAAGAAGATACAGACTACACCATCGTGAAGGGGATAGTCAACAGGTAATTTCAATCATTATTAACTATTAATTAGTTCCTGATATGAAGTATTTAATAACCCCTTTATTAATTTTCTTTGTCGGCGGGCAGGGCATGGGCAAAGTTCATCAAGGTGACTCCAGGCACGTGGCCAAAAAAGTTGTTTTGGCATCGACCCAAGGTAAGTAATTAAGTAGTACTAGCTAGCTACCATCTCTTTAATTCTTGTTTCAATATCATTAATTAATTATTATGCTTGATTAATCATTATCTGATTCAATTCCATTTTCGTAAAGGCCCTGAGGCAGGCGAAAGGGGATAATCTGTGTGCATACTACGTTTGCGAGAACATTCGCATGATGACGTGCGAAAGGAGCAGATCTGATAGACAGGACTGGGTACGTTTTTGTCAGAACACTATTCACACCATTATAAATATCTAGTCACACAACTAACACACATGCATATTGATCTCCTTCTTAACAGTTCAGATCGGTGCGGGATAAGCTCCTACCATCGGACCGCATACAAGCACTTCAAGAGGAAATAGCCGGATTTTTGCTCGACCAGGTCATAGATCCGAAAGGAGAATACTATTACCCGCTACCGCCCCCATGAACCACTTGTCATCGTGCTCCGAAGGCACCAAGGCAACATGTAGTAGAAATTGTATATGTATATACATGTGTATATTTGTGAATAGTTAATGGTGTTGGCTAGCTGTGAGACATTCGATGATATATATTATATATATATAATATATATATATATGCGGTTCTACGTACGAGAAAATCTATTTAATATATATGCATAACGTGTACAATTTGTAGTATCGTGAAATACCAGCAAACAAAAAAGAATTAAATGGAAAATAAAGCCAAATTGAAAACACAAAAGTAAAGCAAAAATTAAAAAAAAACACCCAAACATTTAGTACCGGTTGATGTTACCAACCGATACTAATGTCCTACACGCACACGGGCCTGGCTCGTGCCACGTGTTTGCACTTTAGCGCCGGTTCGTGACAAACCGATACTAAAGGGGGGGGGTTTAGTCCCCACTCTTTAGTGCCGGTTTGCCAACCGGCACTAAAGGCCACCACGAACCGGCACTAAAGCCCGGTTCTGCACTAGTGTGCAGTGCCTCCTCCCGAGCAGGAGTAGCCTCCGGATTAATGGAGGCTGCTAGAGCTGTTGCTCCTCCCCCTCTGTTGAAGGGGGTTGCACATCCCTTTTAGGAGCCGTATTGGTCTCCGGAATGGTGTGCAGCGGGGGCCCGGACTCTTGGGGCTCCCTGTTGTTGGTGGTCATGGGGGTTGCCTCCCCCAGATCTTCAGCGACCTAGGTGTTTACCTCATGCGCTTTTTCGACGCTGTCACCCACCCCGCCTTGGCCAGGAGGAGTCCTTTGGGACGACACCTCGGTGTCCTCCATGGCAGTAGGCGAGGGGGCTCACGACGGAGTGTCACTCTCTGCCTCCTCAGGCGCCAGAGAGTTCCCCGATGAAGACGAGGCATTCGGAATATCGCGAGAGGGACTGAAAAACAAACAATAATATAACTTATAGGACAAAGGTAGGTAAGCCGAAGCTGAAGAGTGGAATGTCGGATACTTACGAGTCGGCCAAGGGCTTCGCCTGGGGACTCTCTTGGGGACTTGTTCGGACTCTGAGTCCGAACTGACCGAGAGGGTAATCTTCCCCCACTTCGGTGCCGCCTCCTCCGGGTTCCCGTAGGCCATCCTATTCTTCCTCCTCAACTTGCGAGGGGAGTCGCTCTCCACCTCCTCCTCCTCTTCGTCCTCGTCTCACTCATGAAAGGAGACGATCTCTGTCTTTCCGGACACAGCATCCGAAGGACCTCTGTGTCGGGGCCTCCTTTGGGCTCTTTGCCCTTCTTCTTGCCCTTCTTCTCTGGTGCCTGGTAAGGCGCCGGGACCAGCATATCTGTCAGCTGGGGAGTGGCTATGTCTTCGGGCAACGGAGCCGGACTCTTGATCCGCTCCACCTTTGTTGTCCAGCCCTGTAAAGAGGTGGGCTGATAAGATTCATATTGATCAAAAATACGGACCGGACACATCTTCGGAAAGGTTAATACTTACCGGAGTGGCCGGATTCTCGACGTCGAGCCCGACGTGTTCGATCTCCATGGGCCAGCTCTTCTGGGCTTTGAAGAGTAGCTTCCATATTACTTCGTGCGTTGTGCCCAAGAAGCGCTTTAGGGTCCGCGGCTCCTCCTGATTGAACTCCCACATATGGTAGGCCTGACTTTGGCTGGGGAGGATGCGGCGGAAGAGCATGATCTGCACCACATTGGTGAGACCGACGTTCTTGCCCAGCATGTTGGTGATGCTCTTATGCAGTGTCTGTACCTCTGTCTGGAACTCCCAGTCAAGGCCCTTAGCGTTCCATGAAGTGAACCTCGTGGGGGGTACGGATTTAAACTCCAGAATTGCCGCCTAGTTGGCGCGGCGTGGCTCGGTGATGTAGAGCCACTCCTGCTGCCAGACCTTAATGGTCTCGATGAAGGCCCCCTTGGGCCATGTGGCGTTGGGCATCTTTCTTATCATGGCTCGCCGCAGTTCGCATGCTGTCGTCGACCACCATCGGCTTCAAGTTGAAGATTTTGAGCCATAGGCCGAAGTGTGGTGGGATGCGGAGTAGAGCCTCGCACACGACGATGAACGAGATGTGGAGGAAAGAATTTGTGGCTAGATCATGGAAATCTAGCCCATAATAGAACATGAGTCCTCGGACGAAGGGGTGGAGTGGAAATCCTAGCCCTCTAAGAAAATGGGGGAGGAAGACGACCCTTTCGCCGGGCTCCGGAGTAGGGATGATTTGACCCTTGTCGGGGAGCCTGTGCGCAATATCTGCGGCCAGGTACCCACGCTCCGGAGATTCTTCACCTCCTTCTCTGTGATGGAGGAGGCCTCCCACTTGCCCTTGGAACCGGATCCTGCCATGGCTGGAGAAGGTGGTGGCAGTGAGAAAGAGGAAAGCTTTTTTCGGGCGCTGGAGCTTGGGAGATTGGAAGGCAGAGGCTGGAAGAAGACATGGGGGAAAAGGAGGAATCTATTACCGTCTTATAGGCGGTAAAAATGCCAACTGTCCCCCCACTTAAGCCTTGAAACTCGCCTATTCCCAATGTGATCATGCGCCGTAATTGGTTGGGTTACCCAAATCCCATTGATGAGCAATCCCGTAAAAAGTGGGCACGATCTCTGTTTTGTCAAGACGGGCCAAGGGGGCTCGACCTCGAAACACGAAACGAGGAGTGTCAAAATGGTTCAAAACACTGAAGGGTCAAGTCTGATGCTTCGCCGGAAAAAAGTTGTCAGTAAAGACATTATTCCTATTTTTTTATAGATCCTGCCTTCACGGCTAAGGGTTGTGTTAATTATACAAAGCCGTATACAGTTCTTTTGTGAGGGAAGGTTGATGTATATTATTCAAGGAGAGGAACCCGCCTCGCAATGCCGAAGACAACCTGCGCGCCGAACACGTCGTCATTGAAGACTGGTTGAGGGGCAATTGAGGGAGTCCTGGACTAAGGGGTCCTCGGGCGTCCAGTATATTCGATGTGAGCCGGACTAATGAGCTGTCAAGATAAAAGGAAGAAGACCACCTCCTGTGTCTGGTTGGGACTCCCGTGTGCGTGAAAGACAAGTTTAGGTGTCCGGATATACTGTTTCTTTTCTGTTGAACCGACTTTGTACAACCCTAGGCCCCTTTGATATCTCTATAAATCGGAGGCTTTAGACCGGAGGCAGGATCATAACATTGATAGGCTAGCCAAGTTAGGGTTTAGCCATTATGATCTCGAGGTAGATCAACTCTTGTAACCCGTATACCCATCGAATATAATCAAGCAGGAGTAGGGTTTTACCTCCATTAAGAGGGCCTGAACCTGGGTAAACATTGTGTCCCTTTGATCATCGTTACCATCGATCCTTAGACATATAACTTGGGCCCCCCTAACCGAGATCTATCGGTTTTGACACTGACACCCGCTCCTCACGCCGGTTCTCCACTGCTCTCTCAAGGCGGGGGAGACGGATGTGCGATGCCTTTACTGCAAGAATGCCAAGACGCTCCGACTCACCATGAGTTGTCGCAGCATGAGACAAATAAGGAGGCGGCGGCGAAGGAGAAGGCATCCCGCCATGGGAAGGAGCAGGACCGCCGCCTTCTCCGCAGGTTGTCGAGCAAAAGGTGTAGCTCCGACTCCGACATGAAGGACAACTCCACCTCCAGCTCCGACAATGACGCACCTCCGCATGCCGACGCATACATGGAATAGGATCACAGCTGCGTAAATGACTGGAAGGGGAAGGGGCCGGCGAGGAAATGTTGATTTCCTCTACCTTCCCCATTTCATTTATGTTTTATTGATGTTTTAAGTATTTGTAGTATGAATTTGCACTATCCGTAGATGAACCTTCAACGAACTATGTGTTTTTGTCCGGCGATGGCATGATAATCCGGTTAGTTGATCGTGTTTATATGTAGCGTTGCATGGGTTTGAGGTTTCGGATATGAGGGACGTGTGTGTGGAAGCCAACATATGAGGCATGCCCAGGCGTGTCCGCAGTCGTTTGAGGGGCCGCATTTGCCAAGTCCAGATGTAGATGCTCTAATATCTCACCGTTGATTAGTATAGACATTTCCTATTATCAAAAATAACATGACAGAGCGGAATACAGAACAAACCAACCAAGTTAAACTATTACAATGTATGATATGAAATAAATACCTACAATCAAGTTGACTTCTTGTCGCATCAATGCCTTTAAAAAGAAATAAACGCCTCGCATTGCCGTCGTCATGTCGTTCCAAAGACGACAAAGAGAAGGATTTTCATCCTAGTTGCCGAAACCAACAACCGAAAGCCGGCACATTAGCATGGGGACAACACCTTCAAGTAGGTAACAACGCAAATTCGACATTGTTGAGTCCAACCAATCAACACCAAAACAAGAGTTTTCACCCCCGGACATGATGCGGTGTTGCAATCATCATCTTGAAGTTGTAACTTTCGGAGCTCACCCCAGCCTATACTCCATGCTAGAACAAAAGGCACTAGTGGATGAGTGGGACGCCTTCCCACAATAGACCACCACCCCGACCGTCAAGGAAATCATCCATGATATGTTGCGGATCTGACCGCAGTCACCCCACACCTGCGCAAATCGGCATGTAGCATCCACCTGGACCCCGGGCCCACTGCCCCAGCGTCCTCCGCATGAGTCACCGACACATCATCATGCGCCACCTGACCTGCTGCTCGCACCGCTCACACCGCCCCACTCCATCCACGATCGCGCGTTGTTTCGATCCCCAACTACCCCTGACAAATCGGGATAGGTAGGCACAATCGTTGTCATTAGCGTGCAACTCGCTGACCTATATGCAATAGTGACATTTTTTTTGAGAATCTTGCAATAGTGAGATTTGAAACAATCATGCAATACATGTTGGCTGCGGCTGGCCGTTGAAGAACTAGCCAAATGCAGGCCTGAAGGCCACTATAGCGTTGTACCCGCTCAAAAAAATAGCGCGCTTTAGTGCCGCTAATAGCATGCTATAGCGTGTAGAAAATCGTCTTGCTAAATTGATTAGTATATAATGTCTCGCTAATAACACGCTATAGCACGCTAATAGCATATTTTCAGGGGCGATGCTATTTTGTATAGAGTACTATTTTTTCCTTGGTTATACCACAATTCACATAGCCCAAGGACAACCACGTACAATATGTGACCCAAAAAACAACTCCCTCAAAACAAACAATGTAGATGATGTACTATGAGAAAGAACAGACATTTAAATGGTTAAACTCCATAATTTTTATCGAGAAAAGTATGTTTTTGGTTCCTCAAGTTCACTAAAACTCTATATATAGTCCCTCAATAATTTTGAGGCGACATTTGGCCAATTTTTTACTAGTAGTAAATAAGAATTTTGTAATTACGGAACTGGTAAAGGACCGAGGAAAATTATGAAAATAGGAAGGACACTATGAATAACAGCGTCTGTGGCTGGATGCTATTGCTAAGTGCGTCCCGGTCTGGACGTTGTTACGCTCGACGTCGAGCTATGTAGTTGAACTTACCAGGCTCAACCGACCTTAGTTTTCTTTTCTATGATACGTACATGATCTGTGAACCCTAATAAGCATGCATGCAGTTGCCTCTCCTGATCTCGCAGTCTGGTAAGGAAGCTCCAGCGGCCAACATCACCAATCATCTAGGATCTGCGTTGTCTCACCGGCCACTCGTCAATAGGATCATCCATTTGACCCGCAGTTGGGGCATGTGAGTTGTCCCATGACCGTATTGAATCTCTTTTACCTAGTATTATTAATAATTTATTCAATGATTACAAGCATAATTCGTACGAAGTCCTGCTTCGCTACAACCCCTAAAATGTACTTCCTCCGTCCCGAGTTACTTGTCACAAAAATGAATAGAAATGGACGCATGCAGAACTAAAATTATGTCTAGATATATTCATTTATACAATAAGTAATTCGGGACGGAGGGAGTATAAAGGATAGTATCATCTTTGCATATGGCGTATAGCATACCCGCCCGCTGCCGTACGCCCGCCCGTGTATGCCCGGTCACCCGTGTACACCCAGTTGCCCCTGTAAACCCGGTCGCCCGTGTGTGTACGTTGAAAAAAAAACGTGCATGCCCTGCTGCCGCCCCCAGTCGAAACCCTAGCGGCAATGGTCGTTCGAGACGCAACATTCCTCTCCGGCAGTCTCTGGCGAAGAGAGAGAGGCAGAGGGCGTCGATGAGCCGAGGGCCGGGTGGGATGGCTTATATAGGTGCATGATGGGCGACGGGTAGGTGGACGGGTAGCGCCGACAATAACGGCGGCCTCGGGAGACATCGCCTTGACCAATGTGGGATGACGGGGTAGGTTGGCGGCCGGGCGCGACCGGCGTTATTGCAGGAGTTATGGCGGCTGCTGCGGGAACCGAGGGCGGCCTCGGGAACCGAGGCCACACGGCTGGCCTGGTGACACTCTTTGATGCCACATGTTACGTCGGCTGATGCAGCGTACGCCGTACGTGTGCGTCTCCTGGGCATGCATCCATACGCGTACGTCACCCAGGTCGTGTGTTCGCACGTGGACATAGCCCAGGGTGGACCATGTACGGCGTGGAGCTCACACAAGTATGTTGAGGTGGGCTTTTTAGTGGTAGGACTATATTACCCTTTTTTATGAAGGAGTACGAGGTGATCTAAGCCTTCATTGCTTTTAGGGAGGAAAAGATCATACATTGTATAGATGGCTGGGCTGTTATTCCTGGTAACATAATTTGTAACTCGCTAGTTTATGAGAAAAAATAGTTTATGAGAACTGATAGGTCGTCAACAACTCTACCCCATGAGTCGATAGTAAATCAGTTTAAGAATCGATGTTTACTTCCTACATGTTCATGTCTGCTCACTCTGTGCGTTCGGTTTATTCGGTTTGCATGGTTCGGTTTATACGGTTTTTCAGTTTGTGCGGTATTAATACTTCGGTTTATACGGTATGATATTAAAATACGGTTCGGTTTCGGTATATACCAAATTATTTCGGTATTGTTTCGGTATATACCATAATAACCAAAGTTGACGCGAATTTGAAAATGACATACTATATTTTACAAACTTATAAATTCAAACACATAATTTTTAAATACAAATGGTATATAACTTTATATAAGTATATATGCATGCCTCAATTCAAGCCTTGAAAGGTTATGGACGACGTGGTTAGCATTTTTGCAAGAGAAAAATTACTACGTTACAAGAAAAAATGGAAGGTCTTTGCAGGAAATATTATTCTTATACAAGAAAAATGACTACTTGTATCGTTGTTTGCCTCAAGAAATATATATTTTTTTATTTCGGTTTATTCGGTTAACCATTCGATTTTTCGGTATATACCATAAAACCGAAATTCAAAACGGTATGAAAAGTTCATACCATATCGAAACCAGAAACCATAAAAGTCGTGAATTCGGTTCAGTTCAGTTTATTTTCGGTATGGTTTTTCGGTTCGGTTTTAAAATGCACGGAGTGAATGTCTGCAGGTGAATTTGAGAACATGTTCACGCCTAGCTAGACTAGGAGAGGAAGAATGGTGGAGACAGAGGGCTCATGATGATGCGGTCGCAGTAAGCGTCACCAGACGCAGCGCCGTGAGTGGATGGGGAGGAGGTGGGTGGGCCGTTCTTGGTGGGGAGAATACAGAGGATGTTTGCGGAGCCGGGTGGGAGCAGCCGCAACAACAAGGGATTTCCGCGGCGGGAGAGGTGCGAAGGATTTGGGTGTGGGACTAGAGGGGAGCGGAGGGTGGTGAGGGGGGCTGTAGCCTGCAGGAGCACCGTTACCAGTGGCGGGATAGCGGCGGTGAGGAGGTGCTTGAAGGGAATAAGTTATACAGAGCTCTAGGGCAGGCAGTTCATGGGATTTGGGGCTAGGTCGTAATGAAACAAAGGACTCTACTAACAAAAGCGTCCCAACCGGTTAGTAACAGCGGCCGGACATGGCAGCTATTAATCAAAGCGTCCTTCCTATTTTTCATAATTTCCACTGGCCCTTTACCAGTTGCGTAATTACAGAATTCTTATTTATTATTAATAAAAAAACGGGACATTTGGTCCCTCATGTTCCAAAACCGGACAATTTTCGTCCATAACCGGAATTGAAGGGGAAACCAGGCCACGTGTCGGCGGTTTTCTTTCCTCACCTACCCACCTTCTTCCCTTACGGATTCCACCTCCTCCAGCGCAGCCTCCAGAGCACCTGTTCGTATGTTGCTTCCCACTCATGCGCGTCGTCGAACGGGGTCGAGCAAGAGAGCCTGGCAACTGGCCGCAACACCCACGTTCGGGGGAAAGGCTTCTGGCGGTAGAGACGGAGTGGGTGGCCATGGGTAAGTGTGGAATGGGCTCGCCGGGGCGGCCATGGAGATGGCCGTTCAGATGCATGAGGATGAAGGGGACCGGCCTGACTCCAACAGGCTCGTGTTGGTGCTTTCCGCCTATGCCGAGGTCTCCCGGCTCTCGGGGCCTGTCGTGAGGTGCATGTGTTTGCGGTCCGTGGTGGCTTCGACGAGCTCTTGAATGCCTCCACGGCCGACACGGCAGCAGCGCGCTTCCTGCAGCACCTCTAGCACGTACGGGGCGCTCCCCTGCACGAGATGTACGCCAAGTGCCGCCGATCGGGCGACGCGTGCAGGGTGTTCGACCATATGCCCGTGCGACACCACAGATCCAACCGGCGGTCACTGTCGTCCACACCAGTCGGCGGCGGTTGGATGAGAGGGAGCTCGACAATTGCGGCCATAGGGAGGCTCGATCCATGATGGAGCATGCCATATGTGGTGGACGAGGTGCTCCTGCACGCCGTGGAGGCAGTGTAGAGGACGGTGAGAAGCGGCACCGGATCCGGTGACCCCAGGAGACGGCCACGACAGCGGAGGAGGTAATCCACGGCCGGATCTAGCGGATGACAGAGGAGGGAGGCGTTGGAGACTACCGCCAGCCGACGGACAGGCCGCCGGTCAAGGAGGCGGTCGGGATAGAAAGAGAGGCAAAGAGGAAGGTGATGGGGAGAGAGATGTGACGAGGGAAGAGAGATCGGCCATCAGTTTGACCAAACAGCCCCTCCTACGTGGCGTGAGGAGAGAAAACACTGCTTCCACATGGCCGGTTTCCCCCTCAACTCTTGTTTTGGACGAAGATTTCCGGGTTTTGGGACACGAGGGACCAAATATGGTCCAAAAATTGTAAAGGGATCATATATAGTTTTTTGGTGAACTTGAGACACTACTAGGAAAAGGGCTATAGATAGGACTGATTCTAATGACGCACCAGGCAAGTAGTGCGCCACTACTATATACTAATGGCGCACCGATTGCTCGTGCGCCATTAGTGTGGAAGACACTAATGGCGCACCGTGCTCATAGTGCGCCACTACTATTGATTTTTTTTCCCATTTTTTCATACAAACTAATGGCGCATGGACGGCAAAGTGCGCCATTACTAGTTGGAAGTAGTAATGGCGCACGACCAATAAAGTGCGCCATTAGTATATTTTTTTTTACTTTTTTGCAAACCTACTAATGACACACTATGCCAAAGTGCGCCATTACTAGTTTAAACTAGTAATGGCGCACTTTTCCATAGTGCGCCATTAGTATACATATGTTTTTTTTACTTTTCTGCAAAAAGTACTAATGGCGCACCACCTGTCGGTGCGTCATGGTTACTAATGGCGCATTGTGTGGTGGTGCGCCATTAGTAACCTGGGACGAACAAGATATTTTGGACAGCCCACCTACCCACTTACTTTCCCCACTTCATTCTCTCCACTCCTCCTCCAAGCTTGTCTCGGCTGCCTCCTCCTCCTCACCTCATTTCCACCATAGATTCATCAAAATTAAGTGGTGAAATCACTTTTTTTGATAGGTAAGTAAGGGGAAAGCTATCTTCATGATGTAGATCTACTTTTTTTCTCCCTAGCTCGCTCCAACAACGTGCACATGCATTTTTTGTGGCTTAAGTAGATCTATGTATGTTTGTGGTGTTGCTTGTGTTTATGGTGTTGCATATATGTTTGTGTTTGCCAATATTTTGCCGGAATGTTGATTCATTTCCGTTTTGGCGAAAATTTTGGCACTATGCATTCTTTTTGGTCCTATTTTTAGGGAAGGTCATGCCAAAGTTTTTCTTGGTTCTAAAATATCGTTTTGCTCTACCCCGCAGGCGACCATGGTCCGCACGATGACCGAAGGCATCGTGAATAGGTTTTTGAGCTCCGCGAAGGCCGAGATGCTTCAAAAGAACGAGACGGAGATAAGATGTCCGTGTCGAAGATGCAAGCTGAAGAGCCTTATTGCGGACCTGGATTCCGGGCAGGTGCGGGACCACCTGCTCTTGCATGGTTTCATGGATGGCTATCGGTGGCAAGGTGATGAAGATGACTATGAAGTCGTCCATGGGGGTCGGGCAAGAAATGAGGAAGGGCAACAAGACAACCACCGCGGCGAGGGCGGGCGAGAAGACGAAGAATCTCCAGGACATGATCACGACGGTGATGATGTACACAATCATCATGTAGAAGATGTCGTACATGATGATGAGGAAGATCAAGACGAAGGGCATGATCATGAAGATGAAGATGCCGGAGCAGACGACGATGGAGGCTGGGTGCAGGACCCTCATATTCAAGAGCTGATTCGCAAGCAGACGGGTAACACAAGAGCTGCCGCCCGAGAGAAAGCCAAGCTGGATCAACTGGAGATAGCCGCGGTTACTCCATTGTATGAAGGATGCAGGCCCGAGGATACCCGCCTGAAAGTAACGCTCATGGCTCTGGAGATGAAGGTAAAACACAAAATGACCGACGCATGCTTCGACGAGAACATGTCATTCTGGCACGAACGTCTTCCCAAGGGGAATAAGTGCCCGACCAGTTTCGAGGAGGCGAAGAAAATCGTGTGTCCTTTGGATTTACCGCACGTGAAATACCATGTGTGCATGAACAATTGCATCATTTATCGGGACGAGCACGTGGAGTCTACCATATGTCCGGTGTGCGGCGTCACTCGATACAAGAAGAGGAAGAAAGCTCCTAGAAAATCGGTGTGGTACTTTCCGATCACTCCTTGTCTGCAGCGGTATTTCGCGGATCCTAAGGTAGCAAAGCTCCCGCGTTGGCACGCGGATAGGGGGGAGAAGAAGCGGGAAGATGACGGAAATGATCCGGAGATAAATAAAAAAGACAAGATGCTGAGTCACCCTAAGGATGCGAGCCGGTGGCAAGCGTTGAACTTCGAATACCCAGAATTTGGGAAGGATCCAAGGAACATTGTGCTGGGCGCGAGCACCGATGGAGTCAATCCGTTTGGCAGCCGGAGAAGCACACATAGCACCTGGCCTGTGTTTGTGTGGATGTACAACCTTCCCCCCTGGTTGTGCATGAAGAGGAAGTACATTCATATGAGTATGCTAATTGAAGGGCCGAAACAACCAGGGAACGACATCAATCTGTATCTGGGGCTGCTGAAGGAGGAGCTAGACACGCTGTGGAAAACGCCAACCAATACGTAGGACGCCGCAGAGAAAGAATATTTCCCTATGAGAGCCGCACTGCTCACGACGGTGCACGACTATCTTGGTTACGGATATCTCGCGGGGCAGGTAGTCCACGGATTTTCTGGATGCGTAAGGTGCATGGATGACACAACGTATCGCCAGCTAGATAGAGATCCTGGGTCTTCGAAAACCGTATTCATGGGACATCGAAGGTGGCTTCGCGACGATGACCCGTGGAGGAAACGCAAGGATCTGTTCGATGGTGAAACCGAACCCCGAAAACGCCCATGTACAAGGAGCGGCGAGGAAATAGACGAGCTGTTGAAAAATTGGAAAGACTGCCCACTGCCGGGAAAGAAGCAAAAGGCGCCAGAGCCGGGAAAGAAGCGAAAGGCGCCAGAGCCGCTGCTGAAGGTATGGAAAACGAGGTCTGTTTTCTGGGACTTGCCGTACTGGAAGATCCACCATGTGCCTCACAGCCTTGATGTCATGCATATCACGAAGAACGTGTGCGAGAGTTAAGACCCTCGCCAGCAAGCTCCCCCTTCGTCAGTTGCATGCCCGCCGTTGGCGGTGCCTCGACATTAGCCGAACTCGACGGCATCACGGTAACTAAGCCTCTCGGCCGATGACTTCATCTTCTTGCCTTTGACTGGGCATCCCTGACGCCCTGTACATGTTTTCGCAGGGCACCGCCGACGTTCCTTGCACTCTTCTGCACTTCGTGGGCACTGAGTTGGTCGATGTCGCCAAGGGCAGAATCGTTCAACCGGGCAACCGCATGTTCCACGGTAATCCGATGCCACCCACAGTGTATAGGGTTGAAGTGGTTCGGGTGCTGCCAGGCTGCGACGAGCTGTTACCTCCGGTTCGACCCGCTGGGGCCGACGAAGAAGATGAGATGACCCTCAGCGCCTGCGTAAACTGGCCGCTGCTTTGGCCGAAGAGTCAGATTCGTTTGGGGGCGGGGGACACCACCCCGCAGACAAGACCGCCAGTCGTGCCGGCGCCAAGCCATGGCAAGAACGCCGCAACGCTACCGGACCTACCAGACATCCGTATGTTGGACATCCATATGGCACAGGATCTGGACAACCCTATGGCACAGGATCCGGACGACGACGACAACGACGACGGTACATTTACCAAAGTCGATAAGTATTTTGCCGAACATGGGTACGCTGACGAGTTCTGTGGGCCTCTTTCTCAAGAACCCAACCAAGACGATCGCAATCTAGCTGGTACGGCGAAGAAATCCAATTGCAATAGGTGTCGTCTGTCGTTCAGTTCTCAGGACACGCCTCCAGCTCCCGCCTTCACCGAGCCTCAGATAGCTGAAGTGCGAAATATTATCAGCCCCAACACGCTCAAGAAAGCGGTCTGTGAGCAGAACTCGGTCCCATTACAGGAGATCAAGAAGAAGGGACGGAAACGAAAGACTAACAAGGGCGCCGGTGCGAGCCAGCCGACACCGAGTTCGATCCGTGCTCAGGACGGGCCACCTTCACCAAAGGATATCTCGAGGAGGGTGCATGTGGCGGGTAGGGCGATGCTACCGCCAAATATGCTGAATGCTGCAACCGGTGCTATGCGGAGTCTGCACGACAGTGTTCTTTCTTTGGAGAAGCGACGTCTGAGAGAGAATGATGTGGCATACCCGGTTTTCGTGGCCAAGGTGCCAGAGGGCAAGGGCTTTGCGGATGGCGACATCAAGGGTACGATCGTCCTACGGTTTGATGACATCTTTGCTATGTTAACCTTCATCCGCTGCACTACACCTTCATTCAGCTGTTTTCGCTGAGTATGGAGATGCGGATCATTAGAGACAAGACCCCGGACATCGTGATAGTTGACCCCTTCTACATGCGTGCCAAGCACTTGAACAACGCTGGGGACCGCCAAGCTGCGAGTTCACACCTCGAAGGCGTCATTCTGGCAAACCCAGATAAGGATAACTTCCTTGTGGCTTACTTTCCCGAGTAAGTCATCCCTTAACCGCCCCGTAACATATGATTTCTTAGATTTTGATCATTCTTTTTTTTCTAACATTCCGTGTTGTGTGCAGTGACACACATTGCACACTCATCCTCTTAAGCCCGAAATATTCCATGGCCACGTATTTCGACCCGAACCGTAACTCCAAGATAGACTACACAAATGTCAAGAAAGTTCTTGATGATGTTCTCCCCGGCTACGCCAAATCTGGAGGCACCTTCACCAGGGCGGTTCGTAAGTATGGCAAGCACATGTTCTCACAAAATACGAAGTTCTGCTGTGTCAAGCAGCCGCCTGGCGGTCAGAAGGATGCCTACTACGCCCTCCATCACATGCGGGCGATCGTAAGGGACCATCATCAACTTCTGCTACCAGATAATCTCAAAGATTGGGCCGCGAGCTTGTCGGCAGTCCAAGACGCGGACCTCAGACAAGAATTCTTTCGCATCCAGTCGGAGTTTGCGGACATCATCCATCAAGATGTCCTTCATACCTCGGGGCAGTTCTTCGTTAGATATCAACCGTCCAAAAGTGAGATAGATGAAACGCTACAAATGCAGGGTGACAACGACCGCGATTTCATGACCATCACGACAGACGGCGGCTTCATCCACGCTCCTGTCCGATGAGTCGAGTCGGAAGTAGTGATGTGTAGTTCTGAAACATTGATTAGCTCATGTTGTAATTAAACTTTAATGAATTCGTATGTCTCTTTGGTTTGGACAGTCGTTCAACTTAGATGTAATTGATGCTATTTATTAGTAGGACCATGAATCGTGCTATTAATGTCTTGCTTTTCTCTTTCGATCCTTTTGTTGCATACTTACATATTGCTTATGTATTGTCTGTTGTTTGGCTTGTGCATAGAGATGCCGTCGTATGTCGTGTACAAGGGTAAGGTTCCCGGAGTCTACGACGACTGGGAGGAGTGTCGGAGACAGGTTCACCGTTTCAGCGGTAACAGTTACAAAGGGTACACCACTAGGGCGGAGGCCGAATCTAGATATGCCCGCTATCTAGCGGGAGGGAGGAGGGAGCGTTGGAGGAACCGGATGAGGACCAGTTTGATCGCGATGATGCTCATCGTGATGACCACAACTCTCTTTTATGTGATGGTAGTTTAGATGATCGATATCGACTTGTAATATGAAGACAAACTCGATACTCGCGGTCTTGAGACTTGTAATGTTTTATCTTTGTTCTGTCTTTTGAATTCGGAGACTAATATGATGAATTGTATTCGGAGACTAATCTTCTATTGTATTCGATGAATCTGATGTTGCTGTGTGCTGCTGTCTATATTCTGTCCAATAATATATTTTGTAACCTGTGCAAAAATCAGAAAAGCAAAAAAAAAACCAAATATTCATACTAATGGCGCATCAAGGCAGAGTGCGCTATTAGTATGCCAAAGGATACTAATGGCGCATCGTGGCAGAGTGCGCCATTAGTGTGACAAAGCACATGGTTACATATGGCCTCCCGGGAGGCATACTAATGGCGCATGGTGTTACATACTAATGGCGCACCAGTGGTGCGCCATTAGTAAAAAATTCTAATGGCGTGCTAGTAATGGCGCACCGGTAGTGCGCCATTAGTAGGCAAAACCGGTGTGCAATTAGTAGGCCTTTTCCTAGTAGTGAGAAACCAAAAACATATTTTTCTCTTATTTATTTGGCATTTATGTTCAACAATTGGATCATGTCATGGAGGCATGCTAGCCGAAACTGAGCGGATGCACAGAGCAAGTGAGGGGGGCTGGTGTCGGTGTCAAAACCGGTGGATCTCGGGTAGGGGGTGCCGAACTGTGTGTCTAAGGCTAATGGTAACAGGAGGCGGGGGACAAAATGTTTACCCAGGTTCGGGCCCTCTTGATGGAGGTAATACCCTACTTCCTGCTTGATTGATCTTGATGATATGAGTATTACAAGAGTTGATCTACCACGAGATCGTAGAGGCTAAACCCTAGAAGCTATCCTATGGTTATGATTGTTCTTGTCCTACGGACTAAACCCTCCAGTTTATATAGACACCGGAGGGGGCTAGGGTTACACGGAGTCGGTTACAGAGAAAGGAATCTTCATATTCGAATCGCCAGACTTGTCTTCCACGCAAAGGAGAGTCATGTCCGGACACGGGACGAAGTCCTCTATCTTGTATCTTCATAGCCCAATAGTCCGGCATATACATATAGTCCGGCTGTCCGAGGACCCCTTAATCCCGGACTCCCTCAATAGCCCCTGAACCAGGCTTCAATGACGATGAGTCCGGAGCACAGATTGTATTCGCTATTGCAAGGCGGGCTCCTTCTCCGATTACTCCAAAATAGATCTTGAACATAAGAATCATGTCCGGCTCTACAAAACAAATTCCATATACCACCGTGGAGAGCATAATGTTTTCACGAGTCCCATCCACTGATAGCTTTTACAACATGACATTACATCATCATCCAGCCATTATTTCGATCATTTTTCCGGCCTGCTACTCCATGCTTCGTGAGGCGGTTTTATCGGCACGTCTTGTCAAAGAGGAGATCGTGTCCCCTTATTACGGGATTCTCATCAACACGGGCGTGGGTAACCCAACCGTCCCATTGGTATGATTCCTTGGAATAGGCATGTTTTAAGGCCACGTAAGGGACGTTTGATATTCGTCATCTTTATAAGGAGGCCGAGACCCGCCTTTCCCCTCTATGCTACTCCCTCCTCCTATCACCTCGAGTTCCAACACCCAAGGCTTAACCAGTCGCTTCGAACCTCAGGCCATGTCCGGATCTAGCTTTCAAGGCCGGGTGGACAGCTTCCTCTGTCATTGAGGAGGATATCACGAAGCTCAGGGAGGCGAGGTACTTGACCGCGGAAATCCTTCACAGGCTTCCTGCACCAGGGCTGGTTATCCCTACTCCTAGGCCTAATGAGAGGGTCGTATTTATCCCTCACTTCCTTCGGGGCTAGGTTTCTCCCTCAGTCCTTTCGTCCGAGGGCTCACGTTTTACTACGAACTGGATTTCCATGATCTAGCTCCGGACTCCTTCCTTCATATCTCATCATTTATTATCGTATGTGAGGCTTTCCTCCGTATCTCTCCACACTTCGGCTTGTGGCTCAAGACCTTCGATGTAAGGTCGAGGATAATAGATGGGAGACACGCAGAGTGCGGAGGTGCTCTGATAAGCAAATCAGCCGACATCGTCTGGCCAAAGGATTCCTTCACCGCAACTTCCGGCCTATGGCAACGGGAGTGGTTTTACATCACAGAGCCCCGTGGTACCAAGTGGGTGGCTTCACCCGCCTTCTGATCCGGCCCTCCGCCACAGCTTGCATCATGGATCAACAAGGGGCTGGACTGGGGATCGCTAGATGAAGTTCAGATACTGCAAAACTGCATTCGAGACCTTATTAAGAATGGCATCGACCTCGTCAAGGTAATTCGAGTTATGCTAGTCCGTCGGGTCTTTCAATGCTAGCGCTGACCTCTCCGTATGTGGGAATTCAATCCGGAAGGACCGCAAACCATTCAGTGCTTCTTCGGAACAACGCTCGAAGGGATGTACGAATTAGTCTTCGGGTCACGAAAAAGGTGTCTAGACACCACAAAGGACGCATGCCTCGACTGCAACCATCTGGATTCCCCGGTAAGTACTCAATTTCCGAACACGTTTTTAGTTTAAGTTTCTCATAACAAAACTAAGAAAACCATACTCTGCTAGGGCTGGGTAAAGAAGGCGGAGAGGATTAGATGTTTAGCCCCTCTTCCCGAAAACTCAGCAGACCCAGTGTTAACCAGGATGCTGGCTCCGGCACCCTATCAAGTGCCGTTGAGGGAAGAAAAGGAGAGGAGTGGAGAGACCCAAAGCGGCCTTCATACCGGAGGTGCGTTGCGCACCGTATCCGGGGAAATCGGAACTCCCGTGTCGGAGTGTGAACGGGGAGGAAAATCTAACATTCCCTCCCCCCACGGGAAGAAAAGAGCCGCTCCCGAAGACCTGAAGGCAGTAGCTTCCAAGCAAGGGAGGAAATCCCTATCAGGGGGTCCGAATTCAGGAGGCCATATTGCCGCACAGTGTCCACAAGGGGGCCAGCCTTTAGCCGAACCGTAAGTGAACAAAGGTGTTTAATAAGCATACCCCATTCTTTTCCCATTTGTGAGGGTAATATTTTGAAACATATGTTTTGCAGTTCTGCCTATAGCCTCCCTCAACAATATTCGTCCTCGGGGGATCTTCTTCCGGAGATGATGGAGAGCGAAACGCCGCCTCATACTTCCCCACCCCATAAGGCGGATGACCCCGAGGTGTCGTCCTGGAGGATCTCTCCCGACCCGCGAAGGAGGGCCAGGCCAGAAGATGACTCTTCGGTTGCCCGAGGTCCGGGGTGTTCGGCTCCTAGAGAGACCAACAACAAAAGTCCCGGACCATCTGATATACAGCCAGACATATGGACGGGTCTTCTGTGGCAAGCGCCTATCTCGGAGGAACATCGTACCTTAATGGGTACGGTGATTGAGAGAATTTTGTCCGCAAAAAGCAGATTGAATGAAGCATTTATGAGCCTGCTAAGAGGCTTTGAGGTACGTAATGCAGCCTCTTGTTTTGTACCGTAAATGCAATGTGCACTGTGTATGGATAGTAGCCCCTGAGACTCTAGTTGCCCTCTGAATGGGACGACCAGAGGATCAAAAGATAAATATGCTCAGGTAATAATTTTGCTAATTTGTACACAGGCGGCTGCAGCCCCGGCCACTGCCCGGGCTGCCCAATTTGCCGAACTGAAGCGGCAACTTGATGTGGCGGATGATGACATCACACTCGTGAACAAGTGTCTTGACGAGGCGCAAGGTATGTCTTTTGGGCGGTCAGTGAGTATAAATAGGAGCATGATGCTGGAATTTATAGTATGCTTGACTGCAGATGGTGCTGCCGCCATGGAGACCCTTCAGGGTGAGCTTGCCCGGGCCAAGGAGCAAGCCAGGATAAGCAACGCGGCTGCCGAGAAGGTAGTTGGTGAATTAAAAGTAGAACAGGCTGCTCATCGCCTGAGCGAGGAGAAAATATCCAACATGGCGCTTTGAGCTAAGGGATGCCGCTAGCCAATATGCACTTCTCGAGAAAGAGACCAAAGAAAAAGTGGCTGACGTTGAGAAGGCCTTACAAGCGGCAAAGGAAACCCGGTCAGAGGTCAGAGCGACACGGGAGGAGATCCGACAAGCCGGGGAGATCACGGCTGGGAAGCCCTTTTTATTACGAACTAAGTTCGGCGATCCGAAGTATGCCCCGCTTGATCAAATGTGGAGTTCTCCGGATGCATATTTGGACTTGTCGAAGAGTGCTTCTGATGCGACGCAGTTTTTCCAGGCCCAAGAAGGCCATGAAGCGGAATGGCTTTTCTGGTCGCAGTTTAGCATGCCAAGGCGTCCGCTGCTGTTGAATGAGCAGATGGCCGAATGGGCCGAGCTCCACAGGATATCCGGACTTGCCATGAAGGCTGTCGTGGACCGGCTGTGGCCTGGGGGACCAACTGCGAATAGTTATTTTGGTTTAGTGCAGCAACTTGTTTGTGCGGTGTCGCATATCGACGCTGTCAAGCGGTCAACGTGCATAGAAGGTGCACGGATGGCCCTTGCCCGTGTGAAGACATATTGGGCGAAGATGAAGGCCACCGATATTGCAACAGGGGGTCCGCCCGGGGGTCAGGACACACCAGATCAATATTTTGAAGAAGTATTAGAGGGTGCCCGCTTGATAGAGGGTCAGTGCTCGAAGAATATTATGTTCGAGTAACATGTATCCGAATTGTAAAAACAATGCTTATGATAATGAAGGTTGTGTTTATACTTTTGCCCGTAAAGTATTTTAGTGCCTCCTACGCGGCCGTTATGTATATAACCTGAAAGTTTGCAGTCATCGGCTTTAGCCCTCTCGCGTATAATGCGGTGGTGTTCGGAAAAGCACTTGATCACACTTGACCCAATGTCTTGATCCATTAAGGAGGTGTTAGTGCGGCGAACTAGGCAATCGGACTATAGAGCTTTAACACTTTCACTTAGTCATAGGAATTTGATGGTGGGGCTACTATATAGCCCCTGGTATGTCCGCGTTTATCCGAATACAGTGCATTTACATACATGACCAGGAAACCGGTCCTTCGTTAATGCTGAGGAATCGCGAAGATTCTGCTGAGTCATCGAGTGCTTGACCAGCTCTCGCCTTATCATGACCGTCAGTTTTCGGCTTTCTCTACTGAGGTACTCGTCCGGATGAACCAGGGCACAATCGTAGTAGTTCTCCCTTGGCCACCTTAGCCGATAGAACGGAACGTAAGGTAGCAAGCACAGGAGCCGGGCAAACCCAACTCTTGACCCAAGACATGATTCAGAGCTGATGCATATAAGGCCAAAACTCACGACGCCAAACACTCCTGAAGGTATTCGGACTTTTCAATATATACCGGGCTAGGTACAGCCCCTGGTAATGAACCCTGAATTCAAGGCACGTGCTACGACCCGGCGTGAGGAGAGAGCGCCCGTGGTGACAATATAGTTCTCAAAGCACACTGCTGGCTACTTCTATAACATCCATTTTAGTACGGCGAATCGTAAGTTCGCAAGTACTGCCGATATCTTTCCTGGCCGTTTTATATGCCAGGAGGGTATGAAACAACAAGAGATAATAATAAGAAAAAAGGTTTACGCATGGTCTTAATCTAAATAGAAACCTTGAAATGGGGCCCTGCTGCACGTCTCCGCCTTTGTCTCCGTTGTGCAGTGTCCTTGAAGGGTATATCATGATGGCCTATCTGTAAAAAGAAAGAATTGGGTGAAAGAATCTGGTACGGCCGTGGATATAGTTTGTTAGTTTTGATGAACCGTGAACTATAGCTTCTTGAGTCTGAATAGGGTCAAGCCGAACTATAGACTTCTTACGTGCAGGGTGCCCCCCGGCGCTACCCAAGGAATTTTGAGTGTATATTTATGTATATGGGAAAACATGTACGGTCTTCTTATGGGGTGATCTATGGGGGCAGGACTGCTGAACAAGCGCAGGTTTATCTGAGCTTTTACACGTAGGTGTGCGCCGAACACGCTTGGCTGTGTCCGCGGTCTTGAGGACCGATGAGCTATTCGGCTTAAAAAGGCCGCTTCATGCTTCGGCTACTAGAGCCGCCGGGTATTCTTCTGTACGAAGAGAACGCTCTGTACTTCCGCTCACCGTGAAAACACCACACGGTCCAGGCATCTTGAGCTTAAGATAAGCGTAGTGCAGGACTGCATTGAAACGGGCGAAGGCCGTTTGTCCTAGGAGTGCGTGATAGCCACTTCGGAATGGAGCAATGTCGAAGATTAGCTCCTCGCTTCGAAAGTTGTCGGGAGAGCCGAAGACGACGTCCAATGTTAGGGTGCCCGTGCAGCGGGCCTCTACGCCTGGTATTACTCCTTTAAAGGTAGTGCTGCTTTGCTTGATTCTTGACGGTCTATCCCCATCTTACGGACAGTGTCCTGATATATCAGATTGAGACTACTGCCGCCGTCCATGAGGACTCGGGTGAGGTGGTATCCGTCAATTATTGGGTCGAGCACTAAGGCAGCCGAGCCCCCGTGACGGATACTAGTCGGATGATCCCTGCGATCGAAGGTGATCGGGAAGGCCGACCATGGGTTGAATTTGCGGGCGACAGGCTCTATAGCATACACGTCTCGGAGTGTGCATTTGCGCTCCCTCTTTGGGATATGAGTGACATAAATCATGTTCGCTGTTTTGACCTCCGGTGGAAATTTCTTCTGGCCCCCCATATTCGGCTGGCGAGATTCGTCCTCGTCTTTGCTTTGTGGTCCCTTCCCCTTGTGTTCGGCGTTGAGCTTGTTGGCCTGCTTGAAGACCCAACTCTCTCTGTTGGTATGATTGGCTGGTTTGTCGGGGGTGCCATGAATCTGGCAGGACCTTTCAAGAATTTTATCTAGGTTAGACAGACCATCTCTGCTGCCTTTAAGTGACTTTTTCCGTTGACCGGGTCTGGAGCCCCTGAATCCGGCGTTTACCGATGTATTGTCCGAGCTTTCTCCGTTGTTCCGACGTTTGTTTTTATTTCGTTGTGGCTTTCCATTGCCATCCCTGACTTTGGATGTGCCAAGGTCGCTGGTGTTGCTACGGGACAACCAGTTGTCCTCTCCCGCACAAAAGCGGGTCATGAGTGTAGTTAAGGCTGCCATGTCCTTGGCTTTTCTTGGCCTAGGTGTCTGGCCAGCCATTCGTCCCGAACGCTGTGTTTGAAAGCTTCTAAGGCTTCGGCGTCCGGACAGTCAACGATTTGGTTCTTCTTAGTGAGAAATCGGTTCCAAAGCTTCTGGGCTGACTCTCCGGGTTGTTGGGTTATGTGACTTAGATCGTCTGCATCTGGAGGTCGGACATAGGTCCCTTGGAAATTGGCCCTGAAAGCGTCCTCAAGTTCTTCCCAGCTTCCAATGGAATTTTCGGGGAGGCTTTTCAGCTAGTGCCGAGCTGGTCCTTTCAGCTTCAGGGGTAGGTATTTGATGGCGTGGAGATCGTCTCCGCGACCCATGTGTATGTGAAGAAGAAAGTCTTCTATCCAGACCGCAGGGTCTGTCGTTCCTTCGTATGCCTCGATATTCATGGGTTTGAACCCTTTTGGAAATTCGTGATCCAGCACCTCATCGGTGAAGCACAAGAGGTGTGTAGCACCCCTGTATTTGGCTGTGTCGCGGCGCGGGCCCGACGGTTGCAGTGTTCGATGTTGGTTCCGAACTGGTAAGTTACCTGCATATGGCCCTGATCCTGTGCAGGAACGCGTTCCCTGGATCCATAAATGGACCTGGTTCTGCTAGCCCTTTTGTCCAGGTCTTCACGTAAAACGTGTTTCTGGTTCTGGGTTGCGACCTCCTTTCCTTTATGGGGAGGGGGTGCGGTTTTGTGTGCGGCGTTGTTAGCCGCTCTGTCTCGACTACGAGGTGGTCGGCCTGGTTGATCGGCCATATTGTTATTTGGCGGTATGGGCGCAACGGCATCGTCGTCGAATTCGGGCAACAATTTGCGTTTGGGGTAGCTATTTGTTTGGTGATTACCGTCGTATTTTTCCTCAGTGTCGAGCACTTTGTTCCATTTATTATTGAGCGTATCATGTGCGGCTTTAAGCCGTTGCTTCTTCTTCTTCAAGCTCCTCGCGGTGGCGATAAGTCTCTCGTGGAGGTGCTCTTGTTACAATTGTTCTTCCGGGACGATGAATGCATTGTCATCCCGACTGCTCTCCTCTTTGGAGACAGGTTGATAGTAGGAGTCTTCGGCATCGCCGTCATCGGGCAGGGGCTCCGGACTGGGTCCGTGGTTTCTTCATTGTCTTCGGTGTTGTCCGGGGTGTTATTCCCTCTTGTGCCGGTATCGCTATTTTTACCATGGCGTGGTTTCGAGCGGCGCCGCTGACGTCGGTGCTTTGGCTGCTTTCCAGGAGTTTTATCCTCAACTGTCATCGCCATTGTCTTCTTTGGGTGTATCCACCATGTATATGTCTTATGAGGAGGTGGTTGTCGAGCGCCCTGTGGGCGGTGGTTCTCGTTCTTCTCTGGCATCGTCGTCAATACCGTCGATGTCTTAGGAGTCGAAATCAAACATGTCGGTCAAATCGTGGACAGTTGCTATCAAGTGGGTGGTGGGTGGGTTCCGAAGTTCTTCGTCGTCCGCTTCCCATTCAAGCCAGACATAGTTCGGCCAAGAATCTCTTGCCAAGGAGAGAGACTTTAATGAGTTTAACACATCGCCTAGGGGTGAGTGTTGGAAGATGTCCGCGGAGCTGAAATCTGAGATCAGCGCCCGGTCGATGGGTGCGAATACACGCGGTTCGGAGCCTATGGCCGGAGACGAGTTTGAGGTTTCGATGACACAGGCCTCGTTGGAGGTTAGATCTGTGTTTGGCTCTAGCAGCGCTGAGATGGCGGCCTCCATGGTGAGGTTGAGCTTCCCGTCCTTGGATGGCGTGCTCTACTCTGGATCTAGGGCCAGAGCGATTACAGGCGTTGTCTCCTGCACATAGTCCGATGACAGATTTAGGTCATATTCATCGTGGCGGCAGGGCGCGGCTGCCATGGGCTCGAATCCGTTGAAGATCAAGTCTCCGCGGATGTTGGCGGTGTAGTTCAAGCTTTCAAACCTGACCTGATGACCAGGGGCGTAGCAGTCGATCTACTCTAGATGGCCAAGCAAGTTGGCCCGCAGTGCGAAGCCGCTGAATACGAAAATCTGCCCGGGGAGAAAAACCTCACCCTAGACTGTGTTGTTGTAGATGATTGAAGGAGCCATCAAGCCTTACAGTGACAACACAGTGGAACTCTCAACGAAAGCACCAATGTCGGTGTCAAAACCGGTGGATCTCGGGTAGGGGGTCCCGAACTGTGCGTCTAAGGCTAATGGTAACAGGAGGCGGGGGACACAATGTTTACCCAGGTTCGGGCCCTCTCGATGGAGGTAATACCCTACTTCCTGCTTGATTGATCTTGATGATATGAGTATTACAAGAGTTGATCTACCATGAGATCGTAGAGGCTAAACCCTGGAAGCTAGCCTATGGTTATGATTGTTCTTGTCCTATGGACTAAACCCTCCGGTTTATATAGACATGGAGGAGGCTAGGGTTACACGGAGTCGGTTACAGAGAGGAATCTTCATATTCGAATCGCCAGGCTTGTCTTCCATGCAAAGGAGAGTCATGTACGGACACGGGATGAAGTCTTCTATCTTGTATCTTCATAGCCCAACAGTTCGGCATATACATATAGTCCGGCTATCCGAGGACTCCTTAATCCCGGACTCCCTCGGCTGGCATGCCAAGTTTTTTTTTCTGTAGAAAGCTCATCAAGTTTTTGTAAGTCACTTTAATGACCCCTTCATGTTCCTTGACAAACAGACATGATTGGGACGGTGGGGTGGCGACCCGATTGATTGTAGACTAATGAAGGAACTGCCCATCCCACATGACCGAGGTTATATTTGTTTCATGTTTAGCAGAGAGAACTGGATAGGGCTTTTACACAATGATGAAATGTTAGTGCAAATTTGGTGTGTTAGGCTTCTTGGTGGCGATTTATCTAGCCTCGTTTGTCCCTTATTCGGTGTATACCCATAAAGTGTCGCTTGTCGGGGTTTTTTTTCTATTATTTTGGTAGTCTCATATGCTCTTGTTAGTCCTTTTTGTAAAGGATTAACAATAAAAGCGCCACAAATAATTCTCACACTTGCCAACACTCTGCACCGCATTTTGGGGCTGATCTGGTAAATACAACATTGAAGTGGTGACCATCTTTTACTTAAAAATACCTTATTTAATAAAAACATGGACTAGAACCTTGAAGTTATCTGTCTCAAGAAGGCAAGCAGTACACTCATGATATAGCGTGCTAGAATAATGTTCACAACCCAAAAAGGGGCCATTCTCGATCTAACTGTCATGGTATTGTTACTTCATGTAGGAGTTTAGATTAACGTAGTCACAAATCCCGATGCTTCCCAATCCTAATTCATGTGTGGGTTTCATTGGCATTGCAAAAGCTTGTGTGCAATTTGTGCATGGTGTATGTTGATACGAACCTAGCAACAAAGTAGCTTTACTTCTAGCTCAAACTTAGGTACACATGACTACTTCTTTGAGAATTATGATCATGTTTTATCTCTCTTCTCACGCTTAAATAGGTACACCATTACATTGAGGTTTGGTATCATGTATTGCAACAACCATACGATGGATTCTTTCATGCAGTTCAATACTCCCATCAGGAGTACATGGCCATTCATGTGCTCTTCTGAGCATCCACCCCATCAATGGAGTTGGGCCATGTTAAATGTTTCAAGCGTATCAATCAAGTTTACAATGTAGTTCCTCGCACTTTTTTACAATGTAGTTTCTTTAGATGTTCACATTTTGAGAAAGCCCTTACATTCTTTGTATTGAGCAACATCGTCACTAATTAGCAAATACATGCCTAATCAGCCATACTCTTGGCAATATATATACCATCACATATAGCTCTGTGTTAGATGTTTGGAACATATCAATCAGCGTGGCCTTCTTCATCGGTGGACCTGCCTCGCTGGATCATCGGAGTAGAGGGCATCGGTGCATAGTTCTAAATGGCGGCGAGTTTGACATCAGACCCGGACTTGTCTATATTGCACTGACATTCTATGTTTTCCTTTCGGAATGATCCTCAAGTTCTTGCACATCTCTTTGATGACGTTTTCATGTTCTCTCGCAAAACCAACGGAAGACAATGGGTGCGGCCAGGTGGACAAAAAATAATGGTGGAGGTGGATGGCTCTCAATTTCTCATCATCATCATGGTGTACATGGAAACCTATCGTAGCTGAGCTTGTTGTGCGAGACTTGAGATCAAAGAGTCTTTGTCAAAAATATTTCAGATGAAAAATTATTTCCAAGAATCTGAACCGAATCAAGTTGTGCCTGTGATACAACTATATTCGTTATATAGCATGGGTAAAGCTTTGCCGTTAGCATATTCTGCATCAAGATGTACATGTTGGAGAAAGAGCAGTTCATATCCAAAAAAGAAACAATAGAAGAAATTCCATCACTTGCACGCACCAATATATAAGAAAACATCTCGAATACTGGACGGAACTTGGAAGCACAACGCCCAAAGGTTGATGGTTTATTATCGGGCCAGGAAGAGTCGATCGATCCTTCTCGTTTTCGTCATGCCCTAATTATTACTCTGCCTAAGAAAATATTGTCATGGCTTGCAACCTCTCGGACAAGTCAATCTCGAATACAAATGAGGGATGCACGCAATGCTTGCGCATCTCCTTTGTCTCCAAGTCAAGGAGGATGAGTGGACCACGATGATATAACGACAGCAGCACCGCATTGGTCCTCTCCCCTGAGCGCCCGAACTTAATCCACACATCGTCGAGAAAGATTTTGGGATCCAACAGCTGCAGCTTCTCCTCCACGTGGATCACGGCCCCCCGCTCCCAACCACGGCCACGAGGGAGTTGCTTCCACACCGTGACCGTCATCCTGTACCAGTCGGCGATGAGAAACCGCAGCCTCCCTTCCGGCAACATCCCGAGGTGCACATCATTGTTGTCAGTGGGCATGACTGGGAGCTCCACCCAGCCCAGCTTCCCCGTGCGGACGTTGTACGTGAGAACATCACGTCCACGCTGGAGCCAGTGGATGACGCCGCCGGGAAGCACAACGGCGTCATGGTGGTCCTGGACCTGGTCCAACGGGTGGCCAATGTATTCAGTGACGGGCCCCCAGCTGGTGTCGCCGGCTTCGGACGGTGTGGCGGTCTGGATTCTCATACAGCGTTTGCTGCCCTTGAACCAGCGATGGTTGGCGAAGAACAGCAGGAAGGAGGAGCAGCTGATGCCATCTGCGGCGGTGAGCAGGACGCACGGGCGGAAACCCCTTCCGATCGTAGACAGGTCAAAGGAGAGGCCCGGCGGTCCGGAGAGGAAGATGCGGTCACCGGTCATGGGGTTGTACACGCACAGGTCGGAGTTCCTGGGACCGCGGACGTAGTGGAAGCGACGGAGCACGATGAGGCCGCGACGCGACGTCACGGGGACGTACCGGCCGAGGAGGTCGTCGGCGGCGCCGCGAGACACGAAGGGCGCGAGGTGCTTGTCGGCGAAGGACGAGGCGGCCGGCGTAGCCGGGTGAACCAGAGAGATGAAGGGCTTGCGGCGATGGTTGCGGCGCCTGCGGCGGCGGGTGTAGGCGAGGAGGACGCGCGTCGGCACGACTGCCTCGGCAGCTTGTCGGATGAAGGAAGCGTCGGCGATGTCGCGGCGGAGCACCTTGCAGGTGGCGGAGCAGCGGACAATGGTTCTGGGGTCCGAGCGCGCCGCGATCAGCAGCAGGAGGTCCGCCGGTAGCGTCGGTGACGCCGGCGACGCGCGTGGGTTGTTGTTTCGTTGGCGTTTCCGTGGCGCCATTGGGGCTTCGATCTGGATCACGCATGTCGCACAGCAATGGGCCGGCCGTATATATGACGTTAGTTATTCCTTTTTTTTGGACTGAGATATTCTGGTTTTGATGCAAAGAAAAAATTGCAAATCCGTTAAAGACTTGTGGATTAGTACGGAGTACCATGTTTAGATGGAAACACCCACTACTTCAAAAAAAAAGATGGGTTCTAAAAAAAAGATGGAAACACGTACGTTCCTTATCACAATTTTTTTTTTGAAACATTCCTTGTCACATTATTGTTCACTGGTCGCGAACGGGTGCACCTGCTCGGCTAGCAATATGAAAATGCATATCTGTTGTGAAGTTTCAAAGACATTTAGCTTATGCTAAATTTATAGGGTTTAGGGCATCTCCAACGCTTATCCGAAACTGGACATCGTATCCATTCATGAGCAGGTGGGGACTAATCCGCGGATACTAATGTAGAAGCCGATCATCCAACAGTAGCCGCATACATTTTAAAGCGGATTTCAACAAACCGGACGAAATTAGTGCAAATACGACGGAATTCAGCAAATTTCAGACATAATTTATAGAAACAGCCCATAACATTCAAAGTATATAGAAATGGCACAATTCATCCATGCAAATATCTCTAATACAACAATAATTCAAATTCAACGAGATAACCAGATGTTCAACAAATTTTTTAAAATCATCTATTCCAAATTCAACAATACTAGAGCCAGAACCGGCACATGTTCTCCCACACAAATTGTCCCTTAAGCTTCATCCAGCAATGTATGTGCGTGAATGTCCTGCCCTCAGTCATGTATTACATCATGGCACCGCGTGCAGTAGGGATGAAAACGGAGCAGAAACGGATGAAACCAGCTGATACAACAGAAACCCTGGAAAGAAATACAATCGGAAACGGATGGAACTGGGTGGTGCCACATATATTTTCATATTTTTTTCTCGGAAGTGAAAACGAATACAGAAAACCAGAAAAGAACTACTACCAACAATGGAAATGAAGCAAAAATAGCACAGACACAGAGACATAAGCGAGTGTTTTCACCGAACAAAAGACTCCTTGAACCGTAGAAAACAATATAATGAAACCAAGAAAGTTGTTTAATGGATATGATGATTACAGAATACGAAGATATATCATGGATATAGAATAATATCTATTTGTGCACAAATATTCAATTTTGCCAAGACAAAAATATGAAAGGCTTGCATGGTATATAATAAAATATCCACTTGGGTTGTTGTGGTCGATGTAGTAGTAGTTTGTTGAAGTTGGACCACATGAGCCATTCTGCTTATTATGTGTAGGACCTAATTATGTGTTATTGAGTTACAAAATAGTCGAGCTAGGTCGCCCGGGGCCCAGCCATTCACGTAGATCGAACGACTCTGAGAGCCACTGTGAGACCCATGCGGCAAGCCACCATGAGAGGGACGGCACGGAGGTTCTCTGACCCGTGCAAAACCAGACGCCCAAGCCGGCCCGACTGTCGCAACTGGACCAACTTGGCGCGGAGCGAGGACGCTGATATGCGGGTTTGGCTCACCCATCGCGTGTGGCAAAGGGCGAGAAAAGGCTCACGCGGGTGCAGCCGAACTCACCCAATGAAGGTGGCCCTCGATGTGGTGGGCGGTCCACCCATCATGAATCCTCCAACCAGGTCACCCAGACGCGAGTCGTCCGAGCAAATCAGATGGCTCGCAGCCCCCAAAGGGCTCCCGCGGCAAGCCGGACGGAAACTGACGGCCAGGAGGCATTCTCACCTAGGAAGGCGGGTACTCTATCCTTTATAGAAGTAATTATGTGCACGGTGTATGTTTTTTTTTTGTATGTCGATATGAACGTAGCAACGACGCATCTCTACTCCTCGCATGGGCGGTACGCATGACGACTTCTTGGCAAATTATCATCTTATTCTACCTCTCTTCTCTGCTTAAATAGGAACACCGTTACATCAACGTTTGATATCGTGTATTGCAACAACCATGCGATGGAGTACACGGGCATTCATGTGCTTGTTGTGAGCATCCGGCCCCTCTACTCCTTCCGTTCCTAAATATAAGTCTGTTTTAGAGATTATAATAAAAACTACACACGGATGTATGTAGACATATTTTGGAGTGTAGATTCATTTATTTTGCTCCGTATATAGTTCGTATTGGAATATCTAAAAAGACTTATATTTAGGAACAAAGGGAGTAGGATCACGTTATGTGTTTAAATCATATTTTTCAAGAATATGCACAAGCATGTGTATCAGTTGATAGAAGAAGAAGCAAAGAAGCCGGATACAAGCCTTCCAGTCATTACAACGCCAATCACAAGGATTAGCAGCCACATCCACAAAATACACCCACCATGCGTACTATGATACATGCTCAACCTAGACCAACCTCATGCGATTAGCGATGAGGCAAACCATAGAGCAACCAAGCCACTTCATACCAACACCGAAGACCTCTACAACACTACCAAGACCCAAGGAGAACACAGACCAACGTACCCCACCCATTGTGCCAAGAAGAAGTCGGTAAGTGGACGACAGGGCCCGGGTGATCCTGGAGAAAGCGTAGTCGAGAGAGCGCCGGCGGTGGAGTACATCGCGCCCCAGAGCTCCATGCCCGAAGCAGTAGCCGACACCGAACCTAGGCGCGCCATCGGGACTCCTTAAGCAACTAGACGATGCCTCCAAGAAAGGAACGACGCCATGACGCCGCCGCCACCGCTGCCTGGTCTGTCTGTAGATCGGACCAAGGGTTTCCCCTGAGCACGAGGAAGGGAGTTCGATTAGGGCCAAAACTGCGCCCCCAAGGAGAGTACGGCGCCCACGGGCGTCGATGTTGTTAGCCTCGGTATACGAAGTGGAGATTTCTCCCAGCCAAGATTCCAACACCCAAAGTCCACTGGAGCTACAGAATCAGGCCGACTACTACCGCAGGAGGCGTCGCATCACGCAGCACAACAGCCGCCACCACCTCCGCCACAAACTCGCATACGGAGCCGCCAACGTCCACCACTCCCAAACGTCACGAACAACGGTGGGACGATTCAACATATCGTCGTGCCCTGCCAACAAATCGCGTCGGCGCCGTAAACTGCAAGGAGCAGAACCTAAATCCATGCGCCCCCAAGATGTGGCGATGCCGCACCGCCTTCTAGGTCCATGGCATACCACCATCACCATAGACCAGCAACTGTCGGTCATGCCCACCATGCACCGGCCATCCTGACACACGCGGAGGCCCTCCGCGACGAGCAGGGCACCGCGGGATTTGGACGCCGACCCCCAATCCGCAGCCTTCACACATCCAACATCGCGAAAGTCGCCGACCCGCAACCACCTTACCACCGCGTCCCCGGGGCCGCCGCCCCAGCTTGCCTGTGTAGGCCAGCTACTGTCACCACCTCGGGGCAGAGGACCCCTGAGGAACCAGATCTCCTATGCCCGCCTTGCCAGGACGGCAGCCGCGCGTCCTACCAGGGCCTCCCGCAACGAGGAGGCAACCACCCGACGAGGAAGGCAATCGTGCCGGACGGACTCCCGCCGAGTCCCCAGCCGCCTGGGGCGAGCAACACCGTTTGCTGGGGGGGGGGGGCAGCACCAGCCGACACCTTACCTGGGGCGTGCGCAGGCTTTGCTGGCGTCCCCTCTGGTGGCAGGGCAGCGGTGAAGGTAGTGGGGGTGGGATCTGGTGGCGGTCCCGCTAGGGTTCCCCCATGCCACCGCAACAGGCGATGCAGGGGCGGTGGCGGGGGCACAGACAAAATACTGTGTTCAGATCATATTGGTTTTGCTAATTCGTGGTTATCGATCAAACATTGTTAGAAATTCAGTTCTGTAAGTTATAATAGAGGGAAGATGGTAGGACTTCAATTCAAACGCTTAAAAAGTGGTTTAGAATTAGGAAGAGCCCAGATCAATGTTTGAAGTACTCCCTCCGTCCGAAAATACTTGTCACCAAAATGAATGAAAAGAGATGTATCTAGAACTAAAATACATCTAGATGCATCCCTTTTTATTCTTTTTGATGACAAGTATTTTCGGACGCAGGGAGTAGGGCTTAAAATGACTTTAGACTTATTTATGTACAAAATGAGTGAACATTGAGTAGGGGCTGTGTCTGTTGATCCTCGGAAGAAAGAAAAAAGTGATATCTGAGCAGACGAGTAGCAAGCTGCGCGAATAAGGAGGAAGACTCATAGATTGAGAAAAAAAGACCCCCCGTTCCCCCACGTCCCCCTCCCCCCACGGGCGACTCGGGTGACGGCGCCAGATCTCGTGGCATGCATCCTTCCCTTCCTCCCCCTCCCCCGCCTCCACCACCGACCGGAGCTGCCAGGGCAAAGCCCCTCGTGGTCACTGGCGGCGGGGCTCTCCTCTCCCCGTCTTGGTAATGGTAGGCATGGGGCTTCCATCCTGGGCGGTGGCGTCGGGCATGCAAGGGGTCCGATGCGTGCCAGCACTTTCTCCGGTCAGCGGCATGCTGCGGTGTGGAGGCATAGGGGAGGGTGCTCGACCACGCAGCAGTTGTGCCCCGTGGTGGTGGCTGGTGTCCTGCTTTGGGCCTCCGACGGCTGCGGGTGGCTCCCTTTCTTCCCCGTCGCGGGCGCGCATCGGTGCACCTCGGTCAGCGGCGGTTCTGGCGGCGTCGTAGCTCCGGTTGGTGAGAAGGCGACGACGCGGCCACTTGGCTGCGGGCTAGCACGGTGGCTAGCGGTGGCGCCCTCCCGGCCTAGATCCAGGCCCTTTTGGCCCCATATGGGTCTGGGCTGGCCTAGCTCGGATTCGCCTGCGATGGGTCCGGCAGACGGAGGTGCGGCTTGTGCGAGGGATTGCGGAGACGGCAGCGCGACGATGGGATCTTCATGAGCTCCATTAGGGCTCGGCCGGTCCTTGGTGTTGGGGAACGCAGTAATTTCAAAAAAAAATCCTACGATCACGCAAGATCTATCTAAGAGAAGCATAGCAACGAGCGGGGAGAGTGTGTTCACGTACCCTCGTAGACCGAAAGCGGAAGCGTTATATCAACGCGGTTGATATAGTCGTACGTCTTCACGATCCGACCGATCTCAGCACCGAACGTATGGCACCTCCGTGTTCAGCACACGTTCAGCTCGATGACGTCCCTCGTACTGTTGATCCAGTTGAGGCCGAGGGAGAGTTCCGTCAGCACGACGGCGTGGTGACGATGATGATGATGATGAAGTTACCGGCGAAGAGCTTCCCCTAAGCACTACGACGATATGACTGAGGTGGAAATCTGTGGAGGGGGGCACCGCACATGACTAAACAATCAACTTGTGTGTCCATGGGGTGCCCCCTGCCCCCGTATATAAAGGAGCAAGGGGGACGCCGGCCGGCCCTCATAGGGCGCGCCCAAGGGGGGGGATCCTACTCCTACTAGGAGTAGGTTCCCCCCTTTCCTAGTCCAACTAGGAGAAAAAGGAAGTAGGGCGAAAAGAGAAGGAAGGAGGGGGCGCCGCCCCTCCCCCTAGTCCAATTCGTACTAGGCGCATGGGGGGGGCGCGCGGCCAGCCCTTGGCTGCCCCCCTCTCTCTCTCCCTTAGGCCCAATAAGGCCCATTACTTCTCTGGTGGTTCTGGTAACCCTTTCCGGCACTCCGATATTTATCCAGTGACCCCCGGAACTCATCCGGTGTCCGAATAACATCGTCCAATATATCATTCTTTATGTGTCGACCATTTCGATACTCCTCGTCATGTCCATGATCATATCCGGGACTACGAACAACCTTCCGTACATCAAAACAAAATGAACTCATAATACCGATCGTCATCGAACGTTAAGCGTGCGGACCCTACGGGTTCGAGAACTATGTAAACATGACCGAGACACATCTCCGGTCAATAACCAATAGCGGAACCTGGATGCTCATATTGGCTCCTACATCTTCTACAAAGATCTTTATCAGTCAAACCGCATAACAACATATGTTGTTCCCTTTGTCATCGGTATGTTACTTGCCCGAGATGCGATCGTCGGTATCACCATACCTAGTTCAATCTCGTTACCGACAAGTCTCTTTACTCGTTCCGTAGTGCATCATCTTGTGACTAACTTACTAGTCACATTGCTTGCAAGGCTTATAGTGATGTGCACTACCGAGAGGGCCCAAAGATACCTCTCCGTAATACAGAGTGACAAATCCTAATCTCGATTTATGCCAACCCAACAAACACCATCGGAGACACCTGTAGAGCATCTTTATAATCACCCAATTACGTCGTGACATTTGATAGCACACTAAGTGTTCCTCCAGTATTCGGGAGTTGCATAATCTCATAGTCATAGGAACATGTATAAGTCATGAATAAAGCAATAACAATAAACTAAACGATCATAGTGTTAAGCTAACAGATGGATCTTGTTCATCACATCATTCTCTAATGATGTGATCCCGTTCATCAAATGACAACACATGTCTATGGGTAGGAAACTTAACCATCTTTGATTAACGAGCTAGTCTAGTAGAGGCATACTAGGGACACTCTGTTTGTCTATGTATTCACACATGTACTAAGTTTCTGGTTAATACAATTCTAGCATGAATAATAAACATTTATCATGATATAAGGAAATATAGATAACAACTTTATTATTGCCTCCTGGGCATATTTCCTCCAGTCTCCCACTTGCACTAGAGTCAATAGTCTAGATTACATCACCATGTGATTAACACCAATAGTTCACATCACCATGTGATTAACACCCACAGTTCACATCGCCATGTGACCAACACCCAAAGAGTTTACTAGAGTCAATAATCTAGTTCACATCGCTATGTGATTAACAGTGAAAGAGTACTTAGGTGTGATCATGTTTTGCTTGTGAGAGAAGTATAGTCAATGGGTCTGCCATATTCAGATCCATATGTATTTTGCAAATTTCTATGTTTACAATGCTCTGCACAAAGCTACTCTAGCTAATTGCTCACACTTTCAATATGTATCCAGATTGAGACTTAGAGTCATCTGGATTAGTGTCAAAACTTGCATCGACGTAACCCTTTACGATGAACCTTTTTGTCACTTCCATAACCGAGAAACATATCCTTATTCCACTAAGGATAATTTTTGACCGTTATCCAGTGATCCACTCTTGGATCACTATTGTACCCTCTTGCCAAACTTATGTGAGGTACACAATAGATCTGGTACACAGCATAGCATACTTTATAGAACCTATGACTGAGGCATAGGGCATGACTTTTCATTCTCTTTCTATTTTCTGTCGTGGTCGGGTTTTGAGTCTTTTCACACCTTGCAACATAGGCAAGAACTCCTTCTTTGACTATTCCATTTTGAACTACTTAAAAAATCTTGTCAAGGTATGTACTCATTGAAAAGACTTATCAAGCGTCTTGTTCTATCTCTATAGATCTTGATGCTCAATATGTACGCAGCGTCACCGAGGTCTTTCTTTGAAAAACTCCTTTCAAACACTCCTTTATGCTTTCCAGAAAATTCTACATTATTTTCGATCAATAATATGTCATTCACATATACTTATCAGAAATGTTGTAGTGCTCCCACTCACTTTCTTGTAAATATAGGCTTCACCGCAAGTCTGTATAAAACTATATGCTTTGATCAACTCATCAAAGTGTATATTCCAACTCCGAGATGCTTGCACCAGTCCATAGATGGATCGCTGGAACTTGCACACTTTGTTAGCACCTTTAGGATTGACAAAACCTTCTTGTTGTATCAAATACAACTCTTCTTTAAGAAATCCATTAAGGAATGCAGTTTTGACATCCATTTGCCAGATTTCATTAAATGTGGCAATTGCTAACATGATTCGGACAGACTAAAGCATCACTACGAGTGAGAAAATTTCATCATAGTCAACACCTTGAACTTGTCAAAAACTTTTTGCGACAATTCGAACTTTGTAGATAGTAACACTACTATCAGCGTCCGTCTTCCTCTTGAAGATCCATTTATTCTTAATGGCTTGCCGATCATCAGGCAAGTCAACCAGATTCCATACTTTGTTCTTATACATGGATCCCATCTCAGATTTCATGGCCTCAAGCCATTTTGCGGAATCTAGGTTCATCATCGCTTCCTCATAGTTTGTAGGTTCATCCTGGTCTAGTAACATGATTTCCAGAACAGGATTACCATACCACTCTGCTGCGGAACGTACTCTGGTTGACCTACGAGGTTTGGTAGTAACTTGATCTGAAGTTTCATGATCATTATCATTAGCTTCCTCACTTAGTTGGTGTAGGCATCACTGGAACTGATTTCTCTGATGAACTACTTTCCAATTCGGGAGTAGGTACAATTTCCTCATCAAGTTCTACTTTCCTCCCACTCACTTCTTTCGAGAGAAACTCCTTCTCTAGAAAGGATCCATTCTTAGCAACGAATATCTTGCCTTTGGATCTGTGATAGAAGGTGTACCCAACAGTTTCCTTTGGGTATCCTATGAAGACACATTTCTCCGATTTGGGTTCAAGCTTATCAGGTTGAAGATTTTTCACATAAGCATCGCAGCCCCAAACTTTAAGAAACGACGTCTTAGGTTTCTTGCCAAACCACAGTTCATATGGTGTCGTCTCAACGGATTTAGATGGTGCCCTGTTTAACGTGAATGCAGCTGTCTCTAATGCATAACCCCAAAACAATAGTGGTAAATCAATAAAAGACATCATAGATAGTACCATATCTTAATTAAGTATTGTTATGATGTTCGGACACACCATTATGCTGTGGTGTTCCAGGTGGCGTGAGTAGCGAAACTATTCCACATTGTTTCAAATGAAGACCAAACTTGTAACTCAAATATTCTCCTCCATGATCAGATCGTAGAAACTTTATTTTCTTGTTATGATTATTTTCCACTTCACTATGAAATTTCTTTGAACTTTTCAAATGTTTCAGACTTATATTTCATCAAGTAGATATACACATATCTGCTCAAATCATCCGTGAAGGTCAGAAAATAATGATACCCGTCGCGAGCCTCAACACTCATTGGACCGCATACATCAGTATGTATTATTTCTAAAAATTCATTTGCTCGCTCCATTGTTCCGGAGAATGGAGATTTAGTCATCTTGCCCATGAGGCATGGTTCGCAAGCATCAAGTGATTCATAATCAAGTGATTCCAAAAGCCCATCAACATGGAGTTTCTTCATGCGCTTTACACTAATATGACCTAAACGGCAGTGCCACAAATAAGTTGCACTATCATTATTAACCTTGCATCTTTTGGTTTCAATATTATGAATATGTGCATCACTATGATCAAGATTCAATAAACCATTTATATTAAGTGTATGACCATAGAAGGTTTTATTCATGTAAACAGAACAACAATTATTCTTTGACTTAAATGAATAACCGTATTGCAATAAACATGATCCAATCATATTCATGCTCAACACAAACACCAAATAACATTTATTTAGGTTCAACATTAATGCCAAAAGTATAGGGAGTGTGCGATGATGATCATATTAATCTTGGAACCACTTCCAACACACATTGTCACTTCACCCTTAACTAGTCTATGTTCATTTTGCAACTCCTGTTTCAAGTTACTACTCTTAGCAACTTAACCAGTATCAAATACCGCGGGGTTTCTATAAACACTAGTAAAGTACACATCAATAACATGTATATCAAATATATCTTTGTTCACTTTGCCATCCTTCTTATCCACCATGTATCTAGGGTAGTTCCACTTCCAGCGACCATTTCTTTTGCAGTAGAAGCACTCAGTTTCAGACTTGGGTCTAGCTTTGGGTTTCTTCATGTGAGTGGCAACTTGCTTGCCATTCTTCTTGAAGTTCCCTTTCTTTTCCTTTGTCCTTTTACTTGAAACTAGTGGTCTTATCAACCATCAACACTTGGTGTTTTTTCTTGATTTCTATCTTTGCTGATTTCAGCATCGCGAAGAGCTCGGGAATCGTTTTTCTCATCCCTTGCATCTTATAGTTCATCACGAAGTTTTAGTAGCTTGGTGAAAGTGACTAGAGAACACTATGAATCACTATATTATCTGGAAGATTAACTCCCACTTGATTCAAGCGATTGTAGTATCTAGACAATCTGAGCACATGCTCACTGGTTGAGCTATTCTCCTCCATCTTGTAGGCAAAGTGCTGTCAGAGGTCTCATACCTCTCGACACGAGCATGAGTCTGAAATACTAATTTCAACTATTGGAACATCTTATATGCTCCATGACATTCAAAACGTTTTTGAAGTCCCGGTTTAAGCCATAAAGCATGGTGCACTAAACTATCAAGTAGTCATCATGTCGAGCTTGCCAAACGTTCATAGCATTTGCATATACTCCTGCAATAGGTCTGTCACCTAGCGTTGCATCAAGGACATAATTCTTCTGTGCAACAATGAGGAAAATCCTCAGTTCACGGAACAAGTCTGCATCATTGCTACTATCATCTTTCAACTTATATTTCTCTAGGAACATATAAAAAATAAACGGGAAGCTACATCACGAGCTATTGATCTACAACATAGATATGCTAATACTACTAGGACTAAGTTCATGATAAATTAAAGTTCAATTAATCATATTACTTAAGAACTCCCACTTAGAAAAACATCCCTCTAATCATCTAAGTGATCACGTGATCCATATCAACTAAACCATGTCCAATCATCACGTGAAATGGAGTAGTTTTCAATGGTGAACATCACTATGTTGATCATATCTACTATATGATTCACGCTCGACCTTTCGGTCTCAGTGCTCCAAGGCTATATCTGCATATGCTAGGCTCGTCAAGTTTAACCTGAGTATTCTGCGTGTGCAAAACTGGATTGCACCCGTTGTATTTGAACTTAGAGCTTATCACACCCGATCATCACGTGGTGTCTCGGCACGACGAACTATCGCAACGGTGCATACTCAGGGAGAACACTTGTACCTTGAAATTTAGTGAGAGATCATCTTATAATGCTACTGCCGTACTAAGCAAAATAAGATGCATAAAGGATAAACATCACATGCATTCAATATAAGTGATATGATATGACCATCATCATCTTGTGCCTTTGATCTCCATCTCCAAAGCACCGTCATGATCACCATCGTAACCGGCTTGACACCTTGATCTCCATCGAAGCATCATTGTTGTCTCGCCAACTATTGCTACTACGACTATCGCTACCGCTTAGTGATAAAGTAAAAACAATTACAGGGTGATTGCATTGCATACAATAAAGCGACAACCATATGGCTCCTGCCAGTTACCGATAACTCCATTACAAAACATGATCATCTCATATAATAAAATATAGCATCATGTCTTGACCATATCACATCACAACATGCCCTGCAAAAAACAAGTTAGACGTCCTCTACTTTGTTGTTGCAAGTTTTACGTAGCTGCTATGGGCTTAGCAAAAACCGTTCTTACCTACACATCAAAACCACAATGATTTTTCGTCAAGTGTGTTGTTTTAACCTTCAACATGGACCGGGCGTAGTCACACTCGATTTGACTAAAGTTGGAGACACAGACACCCACTAGCCACCTATGTGCGAAGCACGTCGGTAGAACCAGTCTCATGAACGCGGTCATGTAATGTCGGTCTGGGCCGCTTCATCCAACAATACCGCCGAATCAAAGTATGACATGCTGGTAAGCTGTATGACTATTATCGCTCACCACTCTTTGTGTTCTACTCATGCATATAACATCTACGCGTAAACCTGGCTGGGATGCCACTGTCCAGGAATGTAGTAATTTCAAAAAAATTCCTACGATCATGCAAGATCTATCTAGGAGAAGCATAGCAATGAACGAGGAGATTGTGTCCATGTACCCTCGTAGACCAAAATCAGAACCGTTATATCAACGCGGTTGATGTAGTCGTACGTCTTCACGATCCGACCGATCTCAGCACCGAACGTACGACACCTCCGTGTTCAGCACACGTTCAGCTCAATGACGTCCCTCGTACTCTTGATTCAGTTGAGGCCGAGGGAGAGTTCCGTCAGCATGACATTATGGTGACGATGATGATGAAGTTACCGGCACAGGGCTTCGCCTAAGCACTACGACAATATGACCGAGGTGGAAATCTGTGGAGGGGGGCACCGCACACGGCTAAACAATCAACTTGTGTGTCCATGGGGTGCCCCTTGCCCCGTATATAAAGGAGCAAGGGGGAGGCCGGCCGGCCCTCATAGGGCGCGCCCAAGGGGATAATCCTACTCCTACTAGGAGTAGGTTCCCCCTTTCCTAGTCCAACTAGGAGAAGAAGGAAGGAGGGGGGAAAGAGAAGGAAGGAGGGGGCGCCACCCCTCCCCCTAGTCCAATTCGGACTAGGCCCATAGGGGGGCGCGCGGCCAGCCCTTGGCTGCCCCTCTCTCTCTCTCCCCCTTAGGCCCAATAAGGCCCATTACATCTCCGGTGGTTCGGTAACCCTTTTCGGCACAACGATATTTATCCGGTGACCCCCAGAACTCATCTGGTGTCCGAATAACATCGTACAATATATCATTCTTTATGTCTCGACCATTTTGAGACTCCTCGTCATGTCCGTGATCACATCCGGGACTACGAACAACCTTCGGTACATCAAAATACATAAACTCATAATACCAATCGTCATCGAACATTAAGCGTGCGGACACTACGAGTTTAAGAACTATGTAGACATGACCAAGACACCTCTCCAGTCAATAACCAATAGCGGAACCAGGATGCCATATTGGCTCCTACATATTCTACGAAGATCTTTATCATTCAAACCGCATAACAACATACGTTGTTCCCTTTGTCATCGGTATGTTACTTGCCCGAGATTCGATCATCGGTATCACCATACCTGGTTCAATCTCGTTACCGGAAAGTCTCTTTACTCATTCTGTAGTGCATCATACCATGACTAACTCATTAGTCATATTGCTTGCAAGGCTTATAGTGATGTGCATTACCGAGAGGGCACAGAGATACCTCTCCGAAATACAGAGTGACAAATCCTAATCTCGATTTATGCCAACCCAACAAACACCATCGGAGACACCTGCAAAGCATCTTTATAATCACGCAGTTACGTTGTGATGTTTGATAGCACACTAAGTGTTCCTCCGGTATTCGGGAGTTGCATAATCTCATAGTCATAGGAACATGTATGAGTCATGAAGAAAGCAATAGCAATAAACTCAACGATCTTAGTGCTAAGCTAACGTATGGGTCTTGTTCATCACATCATTCTCTAATGATGTGATCCCGTTCATCAAATGACAACACGTGTCTATGGCTAGGAAACTTAACCATCTTTGATTAACGAGCTAGTGTAGTAGAGGTATACTAGGGACACTCTGTTTGTCTATGTATTCACACATGTAGTAAGTTTCCGGTTAATACAATTCTAGCATGAATAATAAATATTTATCATGATATAAGGAAATATAAATAACAACTTTATTATTGCCTCTAGGGCATATTTTTCCTTCACTTGGGGCCTGGTGTGCTCCTCTTGATGCGTCCGATCAGCGATCGCCGATGGCAGTGGAGGCTGTCCCCTCCCGCGTGGCCGCCGACTCTGCCGCTCCTTGTTACCGACTGTTCCCTCTAGGACCCATCGGTCCCGCTTCGCTTACCATGGTGAGACAGCGGTGGTGATTCCAAGACCGTGGTGGTGCATGTTGGTGGGCGGCATGTTTGGTAGAGTGTGATGGATCGTCCGGGGTTGTGGGTGTTTGGCTAACGGGGGAAATCCCTGTCGGCTTGGCCGGCACCGACACGATGAAGCCTATGGGTGCCATCGTTCCTGCCCGAAGGGCGTCGGGTATTCCCCTTCCCCACGCCCCTCCGTGTACCGGGGGAAACCCTAGGACCAGTCCAGGCAGCAGTGTCGTCATCGCCCATTCCTTCCTCGAGGTGTTGCTTGGCATGCGGCGGTCCAAAGAGCTAGGAGCATGGTGCAAATTCTCCGGAGGGCACAGCAGTTGCGGGTCATCATCGTTTTGGTCGATCCAACTTTGTTGTCATTAGTTTCTTTTTGCTTTCACTTTGATTTCTTTTGGGCATTCTTGTGATGTTTACCTCAGCATTGGACTCACAGATGTATCGGGTGGTTGCTATATCTGTATAGCGGGGTGAAAGCCTATTTCGAGAGTTGTGCGAATAGGCATATCTTGGGTTGACCAGAATTAACGATATAGTTTACATGCAGTTCGGCTAATCAGTCCGAGCTGAAACGATGTAGCACTAACCACCAGGGTCAGGGATAATGTGAACGTGCCACACAATCACCCAAACAGAGAGGCTAAAGTGGCGGCGACAACACATGTTGACTTTGATATGGTGCTTCTTGAGTACCCGATCTCGAGCACCAGGTCGAAGACCCTAGGTATGACCTGACACTACTAGGGAAAAGCTTATAGGCAAATGCTTACTAGTAGCGCGAGTTTATAACCCTCACTACTCCTACTTACTAGTAGCGCGGGGTTTTACCCCCCGCTACTACTAAGTTGATAGTAGTAGCGCGGGTTTATAACCCTCACTACTACTAAGTGGTCTCTACCGTGCCCATCGAGGACATGCCATAGTAGTACCGAGGGGTATAAACCCGCGCTACTGCTATCAACTTAGTAGTAGCACATGTTTATACCCCTGGCTACTAGTAAGTACAAGGTAGGTGAAATCCCCATATCCTCGGCCAAATCCCTCCTTTCTCCCTCACTCCCCCCCTCTCTCCATAGTCTCTCCCTCGCGTCGCGTGCCTTCTCCTCCGTGCGCGTGGGAGATCGGGCTCCCTCCTCCACGACGCCCAACGAGTTCACCTCCTCACCTCGCGTGTCTCCTCCTCCATGGCGCCAAAAGAGGGAGACCGCCTCGCGTCGCCGGCGTCCCGGAGCTCGTCGGTCTTCCTCGCATCTCCATGCCACCACGTCGGACCACCTCACCACCGGCGACGAGCCCCGGTGCGCCCTCCATCTCATTCCTTTCTTCCTTGTTTCTCTTTTTTCCTCTCCATGTCCCTCCGATTTTACTCACCTCCCATGCCCATGCCTGCGCAGGTCGTCGACATGGCCAACAAGGAGCTCCGGGATGCTCACACCATCGTGTTGCTCTCCTCTTCACTGGATCCGGTCCCTCTACAACAGCCGTCGCTGGATCTGGTCTCCGCTGCCCTTCCGCACCTCCGGCGACCCTTGTCGTCGCTGGATCGAACCATTGACACCATTAACAGCACGCACATGGTCGAGATTTTTTCTTTTGGTTTTTCAAATTAATAGTAGTAGCGCGGGTCACAGACACGCGCTACAAATAGTTAGTAATAGCGCGCGTCGAACCCGCGCTACTACTAACACACGTACTAGTAGCGCGGGATGCACCGCGCTACTAGTACTAGTTAGCTGTAGCGCCGTAGTAGTAGCGCAGCCACCCGTGCCACTACTAGCTTTTAACCCACGCTACTACTAGGCTTTTTCCTAGTAGTGTGAGTTGGTTCTACGTGACAATAATGATGTTTTTGTGTCGCTACCTTGTTGAAGGCATTGCTCGGACTTGTTCTCGGGATGGAAACTTAGAAATTTGGCCTTTATTGGTTGAGTCTGCTGACAGTGGCGCTTGTGTGTCGTTTCCTTCTTTAAAGCGTTACTGATAAAGAACCAGTGTTGCTATTGAAGGACCTCGTGGTCCTTGTGGTACCAAGATATGGATGGTATGTATATGGCCGTAGTTTGATGATTGTTGTTTTGATCGCTTCGTTTTTTTCTTGCTTGGGCATAGTTTTGGTCTTGTATGACTTTGCTCTTCGCCGGTGTATTTGTGTGTTTGCGCGATAGTGTTGACTGTGCGCATCCTAACTATGCAGACGCCGGATGTGCGGTTATCATATTTGTATTAACTTGATGCTCATTTTAAGTAAATAAAATCTACCCTTTGTCGAGGAAACACAGAAATGTTAAATTGGCACTTTTAATTTAGCATTTAACTTTACGTTCGTCAAAGTCCGAACGTTATTGGAGTGAAGTTGTCACTGTGTCATGCTGACTTGAACTGAGATTTTTTCTTTGAGATTAGTCGTAGTGAGAAATATCATATACTATGTGAATGATACTACATCTGTAGTACATAGTATAATATATTATTATCATAGGTGATCATCTTTATTGTCATGCATACATAGTAGCATATAATTTATTATGATATGATATCATAATATGATATTCAACTCTTTCTTTTTTCATTTAATTATACGCCATCTCATCAAAATTGCTTAATTGCAGGAAAAAAGTTAGGATTTAGACATAGGGGGTTCAAGGCCAACAACCGAAAACAAAACATAACATAGCAAATACATTAGGTGATTTTGATAGTTATAAACATGAATCTCATTGTTTTCTCAAAGAATCAACTAGACTGTTTTTTCTCATCACGACTACACACCCATGCACAATTGGTTAAATCTTAATGGTAGAATCCTTGTGTCATTCTAGTTTGCGGTGTCAAATTGTGATTTTAAAACAAGAAATTGCTGCACCTGATTAATTTCATCTAAATCAAGGAAATTGCAGTAATACTGATCCATCTAAATTGATAAATCCTAGCGCCGGCGAAAGAGCGACTGGCCGCAAATTGTATTGCGCACAAGAAATAAACGAATACTGAGGACCCGGAACAAATGAACGAACCTGGACCTGGATCGGTTGATGCTTCGCCACTGATCCATCTAAATCTTATCGCACAAAACAAATAAATGAAGGAGCGACTGACCGCGAATTTTCTAGGGCATCGTCGTGGTTGCCGGGTGCGGCCTGACAACTTTGGCCATCTGTGTCGATCGGCTGCGAGGCGCGGCGCCGCCCATCATTTGCCAACCGGCGAACTGCCCTAGCCGCTGCGAGGCGTGCGTTGGGATCGAAATAAGCGATAATCTGTCATCAGCATCATGGACCAAGCCGCCTGTTTGTTTCTTCGATAGTGGCCTAGTTATGGACTACAAAAAGGTTCAATACTGGTGGACTGGCTAGTGTATGGGCTAGTATGCTGAGTTGTTGGGTTGGGCTACCCTGTTGCTTGCGAGACCGTGAGCGAAAGAGGAGCGAACCTGCGCCGGGGAGCTCGATATGGGCCGCGGCCCAGCTGAGCAGGAAGCTCCAGCCTACTTTTTTTTTCTTTTTGTTCTCTGTTTTCTGTTTTCCTTTTTTGCTTCTTTTGTTTACTTTTGTTTATATTTAAAATATTCAAAAATATATTATATATATATTATAATATTTAAAAATGTTGAATAAGTATAAAAAATGTTGAACAAGTATTAATAAAATTGAACAAGAATTTAAAAAAATTTGAACAAGTATTTAAAAAAATGTTGCAAAGGCATTAAAAATGTTGATCATATATTTGAAAAATGTTGAATAAGTATTCAAAAATGCTTAACGACTATTTGAAAAATGTTGTACAAATATTTGAAAAATGTTGAATAAGTATTAACAATGTTGAACAATTATTTGAAAAATGTTGAACATGTATTCGAATTTTTTTGACATTTTGAATAAAAATATTCGAAAATGTTGAATGAGCATTGGGACAATGTTGAACGTGTATACAAAAAAATGTTGATCACTAATTAAAAAATTGTTTTTGATCCTGACAAAAATGTAGAATGAAAAATAAAAAGAAAGTAAAATGTTGAACAAGTATATAAAATTGTAGAATGAAAAAAAAAGAAACAAATAAAAAAGAAAAAATGAAACAAATGGGGAATAAAAAGAAAAGAACTAAAAGATCGGGGAATAAAGAAAAACAAGAAAACAAAGGAAAACCGGAGAAGACCGGATCCGGTCTGACTCTAGTAGTTCCCAATCTTATATTACTATCAAGAAACTATTTGTTAGCTGATTGGTTAGTTGCAACAGCGATCACCCTGTAGACCAGGGCTCGATACCTGGTTGTGCTCCTTTTTATTCCCTGTTTTTTCAACGTGCGCGCGTTAAAATGGGTCGGCCCGACGCGGTTCGCTCGACGCGAGACTTCCCCCTACAACCGCTTAATGCGATAAATAGTCATTGCCGGGGGGGGGGGGGGAGTTGCATCAATGAAACTATTATTGGAGATATGCCCTAGAGGCAATCATATATGATGATATTTCCTATGTGTTTATGAATAAAGATAGTCCTTGGACATTATCAATGATGTGTATCAGCAAGTACGTGACTTGTTTGTGGGACTATGCATTGTATGATGACTGTCCTAAAAGGTCCCTAGTCGAAAGGGCTGTGTGGACGCGCAGCCGACTAGACTAGCATATGACACGGTTGATGGCTCGGTCTCACTAGCCATGGAGCATTGGATGCTAACCGGATAATATGGACTTGGAAGGGTCTGGTCGAATTCGACGTGGTCGGATCCGAGTTGAGATAAGGTCTGAGTCGGACAGACCCAACTATGAGACTCAACGATATGTCGTCTGTGAGTCTCTAGTACAACATACGTTGTGTGTCCTAAGACCTGAGCTGACGCATGTACTTGGGATGGTGACAGAGTTGCTTTGGACCGACCAAATGCTACTCCGTGACTGTAGTTACAAAGGTAGGTTTCGGGTTTGTCCAGTCCCATGCTGCGATACATGGTCGTGCAAGATTGGATTTTCCCCTCCGATAAGGAGAGATATACTCTGGGCCCCTCGTGTGATCCGACCAAGAGAAGCATGGCCATGCGACAAGGATTATGAGATAATCCGGGTAGTGGTCGGTACCACTTGAACGAGAAAGAGGTCGGGCTAGCACAAGGATGACAGTCTCGCCTTGAGCCCGACAACATATATCGTGCGGCAAAGGGAACAGAAGTGTGACACGTTGTACAGGTTCGCCTAACCAGCTTTATAGTCTGCTTGGTGGTCGGAACGCCTTGCTAGAGGCCGCTACCAACCTTGCAGGTCGGAGGTGATCCTGTGACGCCCCCGATTCAATCGTACACTAATCATGCACGCAAATATGTACGATCAAGATCAGGGACTCACGGGAAGATATCACAACACAACTCTACAATTAAAATAAGTCATACAAGCATCATAATACAAGCCAGGGGCCTCGAGGGCTCGAATACAAGTGCTCGATCATAGACGAGTCAGCGGAAGCAACAATATCTGAGTACAGACATAAGTTAAAAAAGTTGCCATAAGATGGCTAGCACAAACTGGGATACAGATCGAAAGAGGCGCAGGCCTCCTGCCTGGGATCCTCCTAACTACTCCAGGTCGTCGTCAGCGGGCAGCACGTAGTAGTAGGCACCGCCGGTGTAGTAGGGGTCGTCGTCGACGGTGGCGTCTGGCTCCTGGACTCCAGCAGCTGGTTGCGACAACCAGAGCGAAAGGAAAGGGGAAAAAGGGGAAGAAAGCAACCGTGAGTACTCATCCAAAGTACTCGCAAGCAAGGAACTACACTACATATGCATGGGTATATGTATAAGGAGGCCATATCGGTGGACTGAACTGCAGAATGCCAGAATAAGAGGGGGATAGCTAATCCTGTCGAAGACTACGCTTCTGGCAGCCTCCGTCTTGCAGCATGTAGAAGAGAGCAGATTGAAGTCCTCCAAGTAGCATCTCCAAGTAGCATCTCCAGTAGCATCGCATAGCATAATCCTACCCGGCGATCCTCTCCTCGTAACCCTGAGAGAGAGCGACCACCGGGTTGTCTGTGGAACTTGGAAGGGTGTGTTTTATTAAGTATCCGGTTCTAGTTGTCATAAGGTCAAGGTACAACTCCAAGTCGTCCTGTTACCGAAGATCACGGCTATTCGAATAGATTAACTTCCCTACAGGGGTGCACCACATAGCCCAACACGCTCGATCCCATTTGGCCGGACACACTTTCCTGGGTCATGCCCGGCCTCGGAAGATCAACACGTCGCAGCCCCACCTAGGCAAAACAGAGAGGCCAGCACGCCGGTCTAAACCTAAGCGCGCAGGGGTCTGGGCCCATCGCCCTGAGCACACCTGCACGTTGCGTGGGCGGCCGAAAGCAGACCTAGCCTAGTGGCGTTCCAGTCCAATTCGGCGCGCGCCGCTCCGTCGCTGACGTCTGAAGTGCTTCGGCTGATACCACGACGTCGGGATACCCATAACTACTCCCACGTAGATGGTTAGTGCGTATAGGCTCGTAGCCGACTCAGATCAAATACCAAGATCTCGTTAAGCGTGTTAAGTATCCGCGAACGCCGAACAGGGCCAGGCCCACCTGTCTCCTAGGTGGTCTCAACCTGCCCTGTCGCTCCACCACAAAGTAACAGTCGAGGGCCGTTGGGAACCCAGGCCCACCTCTACCGGGATGGAGCCACCTGTCCTTTCAGCCCCCTCGTCAGAATCACTTGCGGGTACTCAATGAGCTGACCCGACTTTAGTCACCATCTGCATAGTATGTATGTATGTATAGTATATACCCGTGATCACCTCCCAAGTGATCACGGCCCGATAGTATAGCAAGGCAGACTGACAAGAATGTAGGGCCAATGATGATAAACTAGCATCCTATACTAAGCATTTAGGATTGCAGGTAAGGTATCAATAGATGTAGCGACAATGTCAGGCTATGCATCAGAATAGGATTAACGAAAGCAGTAACATGCTACACTACTCTAATGCAAGCAGTATAGAGGAGAATAGGCGATATCTGGTGATCAAGGGGGGGGGCTTGCCTGGTTGCTCTGGCAAGAGAGAGGGGTCGTCAACTCCGTAGTCGAATTGGTCAGCAGCAGCGTCGGTCTCGTAGTCTACCGGAGAGAAGAGGGGGAAGAAATAATGAATACAGGGCAAACAAAGCATCACAAATTATAACAAGGCAATACGCGGTGTTCGGTGTGCCCTAACGCGGTAGTAGGTGATACCGGAGAAGGGGGGAAAACATCCGGGAAAGTAGTCCCGGTGTTTTGTGTTTTCGGGCAGAGGAGCCGGAGGGGGAAAGTTGCGAGTTCGATAGGTTAGGGGGGTGTGGCGGACGAACGGACCGCGTATCCGGATTCGTCTCGTCGTTCTGAGCAACTTTCATGTTGAAAATATTTTAATCCGAGTTACGGATTAAAAGATATGATTTTTTTTAAAGATTTTATTAATTTCTGGAATTTAATTAATTATTTAATTAATTCGAAAAAAATGTATTTATGACGTCAGCATGATGTCATGCTGACGTCAGCAGTCAACAGGGGTTGACTGAGTCAACCCTGACATGTGGGTCCAGGAGGGACCCACCTGTCATCCTCTAATTAGGTTAATTAGGGTTTAGGTTAATCTAATTACAGTTTAATTAACTTAACTAGTTAATTAAATTAATTAAACCGGATTAATTAACTTAATTAATCCATTAGTTAATTAATTAATTAATAATTAATTTTATTAATCATTTTTATTTTTATTTAATAGTTTTATTTTAATTCTCTCCTATTTTAAAAAAAAATGTTCTGTGGGGTGGGGTGCCCATGTCAGTGGCCCTGGGGGGCCTTAACGGGTGCGGGCGCATGGGCGCGCGGGTGCAGGGGGCTACGGGGCGCCCGTTAGCGGGTCGAGCCCCTGACCCAGCGCCGCAGGTCGCCGGCCAGGGGAGTCGCCGGCCGCGGCGGCCGGAGTGGCCGGAGCCGGGGCGTCGACGGAGAGGGGTTGGCCGCGGCGCGGGCCAGCAGCGCGGTTGGGGGCGGCGGAGCCGCGGCAGCATGACAGGAGGAGGGTCGGGGCTTGCCGAGGCCGTGTGTGGCGGCCGGAGACGACGCACAGGGCGGAGCGGGGAGAACAGGGGCGCCATGGAGCCGGGCGCAGTGACCAACGGCGACGGTGGCCGGGGCGCAGGCGCGTGCGCGCGCACGGCCAGTGCGCGGCGAGCACGTACCGGGCGTGGCCGGGGAAGAACATGCAGGGGAGGGGGAAAACCGGGGCGCGGTGAGCCGGGAGGGGGGGGAACGAGGGCGCCGTTCGGCGAGGGGGGAAGGAGAGGGCACGGGGGGGGGGGAAGGCGGCGTGGCCGCGGGTGGCCGGAACCGGGGCGGAGCCGGCGACGGGGCTCCGGGCGCGGCGTCGTTCGGGAGGGGGGAGAGAGGGGAACGAAGGAGGGGGAGGGGGCGAGCTCACATCGGGGCGCGCCGGGTCTATGCGAGCGGGCTCGATGGAGGGCGGTGACGACCGGCGAGGAGGCGGGCGGGGGCGAGCTCGCCGGCGTCGGGGAGGCGGAGGGGGTCGGGATCGACCCGCGGCGGCGGTTGCTCGTGCTTGGGGGCGACGGAGGGGAGGAGGGGACCCCGGACGATGGAGAGGAGGATGAGGGGGGGTTCCGGGCGGCGGTGGGGCGGCGGGGGCCGCCGGCGAGGTGGGGGGGCAACGAGGGGGACCGGGATCGGGCGGGGGCCGATCCGGATCGGCGCGAGGGGGAGAAAGGGGATCGGGGGGGGAGTGGTTGCGGCTAGGGTTCGGTCGGGGGGGGGGGGTGGGGGGTTATGCGGGGAGAGGTGGCGCCGGGTGGGCTGGCCGACTGGGCCGGCCGGTTGGCTAGCTGGGTCGGTTGGCCCGGGGGTTTGGGGTTTTTTTTTGTTTTATTTTCTTTATTTTCCTTTTACGGTTTTACTTTAGTTACATTTATTTTAGTTTTAGCAAAATATACACTTAGCACCTAAATTAGTATTTCAACTTAGTCCACGGTCACAAAAAGGTTTAACCCCCAAATAAAATAGTTTAGTATTTTATAAAATTCAAAAGGCACTTATCTAGTTGTTTTAGCTACTCCTTTATTCATTTAACAGTATTTAAACATTTTATAAAAGTGTGGTTTCTCCACCATAATTATCTATGCAATATTTGGTTCACTCCGAACATTTTAGTTTTAATATTTGAAAACTTTTATTGTTTGCCTATTTTTGAATTAGAATTTGAATCGGTTTCGAACTAACTCGAGATTAGCAACTGTAAATGAGGTGACGTGACATCATTACCAGAGGGTTACTGTAGCTTGATTACCCGGGCGTCACAATTCTCCTCCACTACAAGAAATCTCGTCCCGAGATTTAAGCGGTGGAGTAAGGGGCGAAGGTGTTGGTAGTGAAAACCTAACGAGTCTTCTCGGTCTTGGCTTCCCTTTCGAAGAGGTTGATCCCTTTCGTTGAGGTCTTCATTTCACTGCTTCAAGTCACCATGATCAATTTGTCATCCTTTCTTCGGGATCTCCATCGTACTTACGAATAGGTAAGGGGCAGCTCTACAACGATAGGATGTTACAAGGGAAAATCTTCTGGGGGTTTCCCAAGTATGAACATATGAGTATCTCTCGAGTTGAACAAATCGAATACATCAAGAGTAAGGTACGAAGGTACAATAAGAGGTTCCAAGTGGATAGATAGTTGCTCGAAGTCTGAACCAGAGTGAGAAGGGTTTCAGAGCAGCGAGAGTAAGTATTGCGTCTGATACCAGAATAGAGCATTAGGAAGGTGGCCCGTGAATTAAATACGAAGCCAAGCGCGAGGAATAACTTCGACAACAGGGTGTATAGGAGAGTCAGGTTTCGATCCTGTGGAACTGTGGGTTATGGGCCCACCATGTGGGTAAAAAGTTGGAAGGGTGGAGACGTCTTGCGTGATCATGCAAGCAAGGCAAGTCAGAGGCTAGCCTGTCGATTATGTCGGCAACAACGACGGTACCAAGGGCGAGGGACGAAGAGAACCATTTTCCTGCTCGTCGAACGAGGCGGACCAATAGGCAAGGTTCTCGTCCATCGGTGGCTACCAGAATGTCATCAACAATAGTAACAGGGTCTTATTGACAGAGTCGTACAACCGAGGTGTTTATATAAGCAGCGAATCTTTACTTCTTAGATCATATAGTTCACAAGAAGTGTCAAACAGACCCATGGAAAGGAAAATGTGATCATTAGGTTAAACAGAACAATGGAAAGGAAAAATGTGTTTAAACACATATTTCAAGGGTATATCCTTCCCAAGGACAAGCAGAGCATGATATCCATGACAGGATATAATGTAGAAAACTCTATAGGTAGGGGAGAGAATTTTCATGACATTGCCCATACAACGGTGTTAGGATAATTGATAATTAAAATATAGCATCGTGCTTCAAACGTGCCTGTTGAAAATCGGAGTACCATTGACATGCTTCGAGATAGCAGTGACATGGTCTTCAGGTGAAGATCAGACTTTGGAAACACGAAGGATCCATCAAGAATAACTTGTAGAATAAGTCTTACAATTTCCTCATGGATGAATGGATAACCTTGCTGAAAAGGAATCGATAATGATAGGTCCTCCAGCCGGGGGGGGGTGCTAGGCATGACATCATGTTACCGGGTCATCAAAGGATCAACGTCATAACTCTTGGAAAGTTGTCCCAACCATCATATCTGACCGAGATTCAGATCCGATTGGTGTCAGGATACCTGAGACTCAGGATGTCCGAGAAGAAAAGGCGCAACACAAATCGTTGAAATGGCATTGCAAGCTTCTCGGGAAATGAACTATGGGAGCGGGTTTCTGAAGCAATAGTCCACCATTAAACCAAGGAGAGGACAAGGAGGTGTCTGGTGAACTCAACGGCAATTCACCGAGATTCCCGAAAGATGGATTTCCACCATTAAGTGCACAAGGGGATAACATTTGTCAGATCAAATGATATAAGGAAGTATGCTCGAGGAAGACATACACAATTAAACATTGGTTGAAGGGTGCGCCCGAAGTACGGGTTGGGTTGCACGACCAATGTTAGAATGGTGATTCAATTAGCGAAGGACTTAGAATGAACTATCGCCCATTCACTTAAAAGCAATAGGGTTGCTAGAAGTTTTGAATTCACACGTCATAGCTCCATTGTCGGTATTCCGGTTGATAACAATACGGGGACCAAGGAATGAACGAAGATGGCAAGAAGTATTAAGATATCAAGAATTATTAAGAGGTGGTGAAATTCTCACCACATTCTTGACAAAAAGTGATGGTAATACTTCCGAGGTAAGGAAGATCAACTGCTGGGTAGCAGTGATCTCAAGGTTTACACAAAACGCGAACAAGTTGTGTTGAACGGAAGGCAATAAAGTGGTCGATGAGAACAGGAATCATCGAGGGGCAAGGATGGTATTACCCATCATGAATTCAATTGAATTCCTGGAAGAGCTCATAAGGTTGATGATGATCACGACACAATTGTCGAGAGATTTCATGCAGATGTAGTCAACCAGCGACGACATCACGTCAAAGGAATGATGAAGCAAGAGGTCATTGGAACCACAGTTATGACACAAACTCGAACCCAATCTTGTTGTTTAAGGTGAAAGGGTATGACGAGGAAAATCGACGTAAGGTTAGTTCATCGTCGAAAATTGGTGCTCCGAGAATAAGGACCAGGTAGCACCGTTAGAATCGTCACGACAATGATATAGCCAAACAGGCTAGGAATGGCGTGATCGGGTACAACTCGTACTTATAGAAGCTTACTGAAGAGTTGTTGAACCGTAGAGCGGACTCGGTTTAGTTATCGGTGTCTTTGAGTGTTCAATAACTCCGAGCCCATGAAAAATTGTAATCGGTGAGTATGTAGTACTTGATGAAGAACTCAAGAAATTATGCAGTTCCAAGATAATCTCGAGATACCAGGTGGTAATACTCGACGACAGATCAAACTAGAAGTTGAACTGGGGTATTACTCTATAGAAGACAAGTGCTTAAACTTGCACAGGACATGATATTTAAAGGAGAACATGGTCATAACCATGATTGCAAAAAGGCCAGATCTCAGATATAAGATGAACTTATACCAAGGGAATAATTGATTTTAAAAGAAGCTTCGATGAGAAGATGTACATCGTGTCCATGGGCATGAACGCAAAGTTCAAGGTCGACTCCCACTTCCTCAATGCATAATCTTCCATTCACCTCTCGTATTTCGAAGATGACATTAGTTGTTGAAGGTTTTACCTGGTGCAATACCAGATAAGTATGACTCGTGAAATCTTTCGGGTTCACACCGATGAGGGAAGGCGTTGGTTCAATCCCATCAGGGCTTCTTAGAAACATATACCACAAGTTTCAAGAGTAAATAACACAAGCCCGAAAGCAGAGCATGGTTGGCCAAGCAGAGGATACAACTTAACAAAGGCATTATGTATCAAGGGAAGAACTCACAAGGTGATCAAATGTGAAGGACACTGTCGGATATAATAATCCAACAGTGGATAAGGCGATCCACAGTGGAGCTGAGGTGAGTATTGATACCCAATCAGATGAAGAAAGAATGCGAATGCAACAGGTTATGGAATCATCTGAATAATTCAAAGCTTAAATGCAAAGGAATTATGATTTCCAAAACAAGGGATCAGAAGCAGACGTTCTGATCAAGGATGGATCAATTGAATATACCAGAGCAACAATCGACGACAGATAGTTTGGTCTAGAACCAGCTCATGTTCAAAATGACGTCTGAGCCGGAAAGATAATCCTAGGACTCGACTGATGATTGTGAACATTCACAACATATTGAATCAACGGACTCAAAAATGATGGTGACGAAGGGTGCCAATATGAATACTATACTTATGGGATTAATCATAATGAAAGCAAACAAGAAATTCCAGAGCAATAGGTTGCTGAGGATTTTCGGAATATCGAATGGTATTTCGAAGACTTTTGTGTAACACATAAACAACTGGGGGGATGAGCGGATATTCTATAAATGCGAGAATTAACCGTAGGGGTATTCAAGTGACAAGAACAGCAAGGCAGTAAGCTCAAGGGATTACCGAAACCACGATGAGTTTTGCAGGGTATCTTGTAATAACAAGACCAACTGGGGATGATATAAGAATAACAACTGTAAGTAGTTACCCATAAGGGTTGACGGTGGAAGGGGGAATTGCAAACGCGATGAACACAAGTTCTCGGCCTAACAGCGGAAAGTATCTTCAGGGTCTTCACGTGCAGCAGACGATCATCAGTAATAAGGGGCTCTCCGGTTGAAAGTGATAACGAGATCCTAATGTTAGATTTAGCAAAATTCATTTAACCCGAATAGAAGAGAGATCAGAGTCCCAGAGTAAAGGTCGAGGAGTAAAAGATCCTAATACCACCCGATGGCGACGTGGGCCCGTAAGGCCACACAGCCAAGTTAGTAAAAGTTTTGCAATGACTAGACTCGACTTCGGCCAAGGAGTGTGGAAGGGGGATTCCTACAGGCAGTCGGCTCTGATACCAACTTGTGACGCCCCCGATTCAATCGTACACTAATCATGCACGCAAATGTGTACGATCAAGATCAGGGACTCACGGGAAGATATCACAACACAACTCTACAAATAAAATAAGTCATACAAGCATCATAATACAAGCCAGGGGCCTCGAGGGCTCGAATACAAGTGCTCGATCATAGACGAGTCAGCGGAAGCAACAATATCTGAGTACAGACATAAGTTAAACAAGTTTGCCTTAAGAAGGCTAGCACAAACTGGGATACAGATCGAAAGAGGCGCAGGCCTCCTGCCTGGGATCCTCCTAAACTACTCCAGGTCGTCGTCAGCGGGCAGCACGTAGTAGTAGGCACCTCCGGTGTAGTAGGGGTCGTCGTCGACGGTGGCGTCTGGCTCCTGGACTCCAGCATCTGGTTGCGACAACCAGAAGAAAGGAAAGGGGAAAAAGGGGGGAGAAAGCAACCGTGAGTACTCATCCAAAGTACTCGCAAGCAAGGAACTACACTACATATGCATGGGTATATGTGTAAGGAGGCCATATCAGTGGACTGAACTGCAGAATGCCAGAATAAGAGGGGGATAGCTAATCCTGTCGAAGACTACGCTTCTGGCAGCCTCCGTCTTGCAGCATGTAGAAGAGAGTAGATTGAAGTCCTCCAAGTAGCATCTCCAAGTAGCATCTCCAGTAGCATCGCATAGCATAATCCTACCCGGCGATCCTCTCCTCGTCGCCCTGAGGAAAAGCGATCACCGGGTTGTCTGTGGAACTTGGAAGGGTGTGTTTTATTAAGTATCCGGTTCTAGTTGTCATAAGGTCAAGGTACAACTCCAAGTCGTCCTGTTACCGAAGATCACGGCTATTCGAATAGATTAACTTCCCTGCAGGGGTGCACCACATAGCCCAACACGCTCGATCCCATTTGGCCGGACACACTTTCCTGGGTCATGCCCGGCCTCGGAAGATCAACACGTCGCAGCCCCACCTAGGCAAAACAGAGAGGCCAGCACGCCGGTCTAAACCTAAGCGCGCAGGGGTCTGGGCCCATCGCCCTGAGCACACCTGCACGTTGCGTGGGCGGCCGAAAGCAGACCTAGCCTAGTGGCGTTCCAGTCCAATTCGGCGCGCGCCGCTCCGTCGCTGACGTCTGAAGTGCTTCGGCTGATACCACGACGTCGGGATACCCATAACTACTCCCACGTAGATGGTTAGTGCGTATAGGCTCGTAGCCAGACTCAGATCAAATACCAAGATCTCGTTAAGCGTGTTAAGTATCCGCGAACGCCGAACAGGGCCAGGCCCACCTGTCTCCTAGGTGGTCTCAACCTGCCCTGTCGCTCCGCCACAAAGTAACAGTCGAGGGCCGTCGGGAACCCAGGCCCACCTCTACCGGGATGGAGCCACCTGTCCTTTCAGCCCCCTCGTCAGAATCACTTGCGGGTACTCAATGAGCTGACCCGACTTTAGTCACCATCTGCATAGTATGTATGTATGTATAGTATATACCCGTGATCACCTCCCAAGTGATCACGGCCCGATAGTATAGCAAGGCAGACTGACAAGAATGTAGGGCCAATGATGATAAACTAGCATCCTATACTAAGCATTTAGGATTGCAGGTAAGGTATCAATAGATGTAGCGACAATGTCAGGCTATGCATCAGAATAGGATTAAAGAAAGCAGTAACATGCTACACTACTCTAATGCAAGCAGTATAGAGGAGAATAGGCGATATCTGGTGATCAAGGGGGGGGGGCTTGCCTGGTTGCTCTGGCAAGAGAGAGGGGTCGTCAACTCCGTAGTCGAACTGGTCAGCAGCAGCGTCGGTCTCGTAGTCTACCGGAGAGAAGAGGGGGAAGAAATAATGAATACAGAGCAAACAAAGCATCACAAATTATAACAAGGCAATACGCGGTGTTCGGTGTGCCCTAACGCGGTAGTAGGTGATACCGGAGAAGGGGGGAAAACATCCGGGAAAGTAGTCCCGGTGTTTTGTGTTTTCGGGCAGAGGAGCCGGAGGGGGAAAGTTGCGAGTTCGATAGGTTAGGGGGGTGTGGCGGACGAACGGACCGCGTATCCGGATTCGTCTCGTCGTTCTGAGCAACTTTCATGTTGAAAATATTTTAATCCGAGTTACGGATTAAAAGATATGATTTTTTAAAGATTTTATTAATTTCTGGAATTTAATTATTATTTAATTAATTCGAAAAAAATGTATTTATGACGTCAGCATGATGTCATGCTGACGTCAGCAGTCAACAGGGGTTGACTGAGTCAACCCTGACATGTGGGTCCAGGAGGGACCCACCTGTCATCCTCTAATTAGGTTAATTAGGGTTTAGGTTAATCTAATTACAGTTTAATTAACTTAACTAGTTAATTAAATTAATTAAACCGGATTAATTAACTTAATTAATCCATTAGTTAATTAATTAATTAATTAATTAATTTTATTAATCATTTTATTTTTATTTAATAGTTTTATTTTAATTCTCTCCTATTTTAAAAAAAATGTTCTGTGGGGTGGGGTGCCCATGTCAGTGGCCCTGGGGGGCCTTAACGGGTGCGGGCGCATGGGCGCGCGGGTGCAGGGGGCTACGGGGCGCCCGTTAGCGGGTCGAGCCCCTGACCCAGCGCCGCAGGTCGCCGGCCAGGGGAGTCGCCGGCCGCGGCGGCCGGAGTGGCCGGAGCCGGGGCGTCGACGGAGAGGGGTTGGCCGCGGCGCGGGCCAGCAGCGCGGTTGGGGGCGGCGGAGCCGCGGCAGCATGACAGGAGGAGGGTCGGGGCTTGCCGAGGCCGTGTGTGGCGGCCGGAGACGACGCACAGGGCGGAGCGGGGAGAACAGGGGCGCCATGGAGCCGGGCGCAGTGACCAACGGCGACGGTGGCCGGGGCGCAGGCGCGTGCGCGCGCACGGCCAGTGCGCGGCGAGCACGTACCGGGCGTGGCCGGGGAAGAACATGCAGGGGAGGGGGAAAACCGGGGCGCGGTGAGCCGGGAGGGGGGGGAACGAGGGCGCCGTTCGGCGAGGGGGAAGGAGAGGGCACGGGGGGGGGAAGGCGGCGTGGCCGCGGGTGGCCGGAACCGGGGCGGAGCCGGCGACGGGGCTCCGGGCGCGGCGTCGTTCGGGAGGGGGGAGAGAGGGGAACGAAGGAGGGGGAGGGGGCGAGCTCACATCGGGGCGCGCCGGGTCTATGCGAGCGGGCTCGGTGGAGGGCGGTGACGACCGGCGAGGAGGCGGGCGGGGGCGAGCTCGCCGGCGTCGGGGAGGCGGAGGGGGTCGGGATCGACCCGCGGCGGCGGTTGCTCGTGCTTGGGGGCGACGGAGGGGAGGAGGGGACCCCGGACGATGGAGAGGAGGATGAGGGGGGGGTCCGGGCGGCGGTGGGGCGGCGGGGGCCGCCGGCGAGGTGGGGGGCGACGAGGGGGACGGGATCGGGCGGGGGCCGATCCGGATCGGCGCGAGGGGGAGAAAGGGGATCGGGGGGGGGAGTGGTTGCGGCTAGGGTTCGGTCGGGGGGGGGGTGGGGGTTATGCGGGGAGAGGTGGGCCGGCCGGGGTGGGCGGGCCGACTGGGCCGGCCGGTTGGCTAGCTGGGTCGGTTGGCCCGGGGGTTTGGGGTTTTTTGTTTTTGTTTTTTTTCTTTATTTTCCTTTTACGGTTTTACTTTAGTTACATTTATTTTAGTTTTAGCAAAATATACACTTAGCACCTAAATTAGTATTTCAACTTAGTCCACGGTCACAAAAAGGTTTAACCCCCAAATAAAATAGTTTAGTATTTTATAAAATTCAAAAGGCACTTATCTAGTTGTTTTAGCTACTCCTTTATTCATTTAACAGTATTTAAACATTTTATAAAAGTGTTGTTTCTCCACCATAATTATCTATGCAATATTTGGTTCACTCCGAACATTTTAGTTTTAATATTTGAAAACTTTTATTGTTTGCCTATTTTTGAATTAGAATTTGAATCGGTTTCGAACTAACTCGAGATTAGCAACTGTAAATGAGGTGACGTGACATCATTACCAGAGGGTTACTGTAGCTTGATTACCCGGGCGTCACAGATCCGAACTGCGACCAAGCTGACTTGAACCTAAGGGGTCGCGCGCTTATGGGAAGGAACCTATGAGGTCGGTTCGTAGGACACTGGTCGGATGTGATCCAAACTGGAATAGGAACGTGGCCGAGTAGACTTGTGGACTTTAGGGTCCGTGCGACGCCCAATAGTTGAGCCCGCGACGGTCGCCTATATAAGGTGGAGGTGCGGCGCACTTATTTGGTTGATCGCTTCGGCGTTGCGACTAGGGTTTGCATGTGTTGCGAATAGCCACCTCCACTCGCCGCCGACTGTGTGATTGGACCTAGCAGTACGCCACACGGTGTTCCTCTTGCACGCGCGGATACCGTTAGAGGCGGTGCACTTGCGCCTCTCCGGCGAACTTGTACATGGGATCGGACGATCGACTGTTCGAGGGAGATCGGACAACGAGGAGACGATCCACGCGGACGCGCTGCCCCAACTCTTCTTCCGCTGCACAGCACTGCGCGTCTAGTGGTAACAAACTGTGATCCATCTTCTGTAGCATGTTCTTGGTTGTTTTGCATGTAGGAAATTTTAACTTGCAGTCGACGCACCCTATCGTAGATCCCAACAACTATATTGGTTCTAATCCCCAAGGTAAAGAATCCTATCCTGTTGTTACAGTTCCACCCTATAAGTTTATGCAATGTGCTCTACAACAGTTTCACCCTATAAGTTTATGCAATGTGCTCTACAAGATCGCATCAAAGGTAATATCCTAATGTCTGAAGCTCATATTGCCAGATATCATCTCTGATGAACAGTCAACATTTGTCCCAGGGAGACCACTAACAATATTATTACTGCATATGAGTGGCACTTTATGAAAAGGAACAGGGCGAAGAAACATCAATCTTGGGGGGAGGGGGGGGGGGGAGGGGGTTGCATCAATGAAACTATATTGGTTCTAATCCCCAAGGTAAAGAATCCTACCCTGCTGTCACAGTTCCGCCCTATAAGTTTATGCAATGTGCTCTACAACAGTTCCATCCTATAAGTTTATGCAATGTGCTCTACAAGATCGCATCAAAGGTAATATCCTACTGTCTGAAGCTCATATTGCCAGATATCATATCTGATGAACAGTCAACATTTGTCCCAGGGAGACTTATCACTGACAATATTATTACTGCATATGAGTGACACTTCATGAAAAGGAACAGGGCGAAGAAACATCAATCTGGGGGGGTTGCATCAATGAAACTATATTGGCTCTAATCCCCAAGGTAAAAAATCCGACCCTGCTGTCACAGTTCCGCCCTATAAGTTTATGCAATGTGCTCTACAATAGTTCCGCCCTATCAGTTTATGCAATGTACTCTACAAGATCGCATCAAAGGTAATATCGTACTGTCTGAAGCTCATATAGCCATATATCATCTCTGATGAACAGTCAACATTTGTCCCAGGGAGACTTATCACTGGCAAAATTATTACTGCATATGAGTGACACTTTATGAAAAGGAAAAGCGCGAAGAAACATCAATCTTGTGCTCTTAGAGCATCTCTAGCAGGCGCCCAAAAAGAGCTCCGCGCACTAAAAAATCATTTTTTTGGGTGCCGAACGGCTCCAGCAGAAGCTGTAGCGCTAAAAGATTTTGGGCGCGCGCTGAAAAACGCTATCGCACGCAGGATATTTTGTTCTCCGGATTGGGTGTGCTTCACAATTTACACTATGTTCTTTTTGGGCGCGCACTTTTGGGCTTCTGCTAAAGCAATGTTGGGTCCGGCGCACTAAAAGTGCTACAGTGGCGCGCTAAAACTATTTTAGGGCGTGGAATTTTTGTGCACCTGTTGGAGATGCTCTTAAGCTGGATATGATGAAAGCATATGATAGGGTGGATTGGTCCTATCTCCAAGCCATCATGTTGAAGTTAGGATTTCCTGGCAAATGGGTGGGAATTGTTATAGGTCTTGTCAGCTCAGTGACATTCTCAGTTTTCTTCAATGGGAATAAACTAGAAGAATTTAAGCCTTCTCATGGAATCCAGCAAGGGGATCCGATATCTCCATACTTCTTCTTATTGGCAACAAAGAGCCTTTCGTTTCTCCTAAAATAAAAAAGTGAGTCATCAAACTTGAGTGGATTACAAGTGGCACCTTTGGCACCATAGGTGAACCACCTCTTATTTGCAGATGACATCCTGCCGTTCTTCAAGGCAAACGGTATGTGTGCTACCGAGCTTTCCCAATTGTTGGAAACTTACTGTCAAGATACTGGTCAGCGCTTCAACTATAGTAAGTCCTCCATCTTTTTCAGCAAAGGTGTACCTGAGCAAGTGCGTAATGAAATAAAAGGTCTCCTTAATGTTCCAAATGAAACACTAAACAAAAAGTATTTGGGAATGCCATCTGACATTGGTAGCTCGAAGAATGGTGCATTTAAATACCACAAAGACCACTTGTGGAGCAAGGTACAAGGTTGGATAGAAAGAACCATGTCTGCAGCAGGGAAGGATGTTTTCTTCAAAGTAGTAGCACAGGTAGTGCCATTCTTCTCCATGTCATGTTTAAAATTGTCTAGGGGACTATGCAAATATTTGAATCTGCTTATTAGGAAATTTTGGTGGGGTAGTAAAGACGACAAATGGAAACCACATTGGGTTTCTTGGAAAGCAATGACTCAACCGAAGGGAATGGGGGATCTTGGTTTCAAGGATTTTGAGTTATTCAACTTAGCCGTGTTGGCCAGGCAAGCATGGTGTCTACTACAAAACCCCAGCAATCTTTGTGCATATTGTTAAAGCCTGTCTACTATACTAACATTTTTTTATTGCATGCTAGTCTTGGTAATCACCCAGGTCAAATTTGGAGGGCTATAGTGGAATGAAGAGACACTCTCAAGCAAGGGCTGATCAAAAGAATAGGGAATGGGGAAGCAACAAATATTTGGACAGAAAACTGGTTGCCGCGGGATGAGAGATAATGCGGCCGTATAGGTGTCTTACCGCGGTTCGCCCAACCTTTGTTTTAGAACTTATCTACAACACTACGACGACTTGGGATGTGCAATGATTTCGCGAGGTGTTTCTACCTATGGAATGTCCTATCGTCCTAAGTATCCCTTTAGTCACACGTAATATCCCTGACTTCTGGTGCTGGAACTTCGAGCGCAGCGGCATGTTCATAGTGAAATCGGCTTATAACATGCTTGTAGCCACTAAGCACCGGAGGGAGGCCTGACCCAATGGATCTGTTGCGTCTTCTTCAGTGAGCAGAGAGCACGAATCATGGAAGATGCTACGGAAGGCACATGTACCTGCTAAAATACGTATGTTCCTGTGGAGACTAGCCGAACATTCTATCCCAACAGAGCATGTTAGGACACACCACAACATGACTCCTTCATGTGCTTGTGGCCTATGTGGAGCCCTCGACTCCTGGCGGCATACAATGCACTACTTCGCGGTGCACTTGGGCTCTGGTTGCTGAAGAACTGGCCCAATCCCTACTGGCTACAAATGAACCAAGCGCCAAGCATTGGCTTTTTACTCAGATGGATGCACTGCCGCATGCTCTTTTTGTCAAACTAGCTTTTACTCTTTGGGCCATTTGGTCAGCTCAAAGAAAGGCATTGCATGAAGGAATCTTCCAAAGCCCTCACACCACACATGCCTTTATAGGAAGATTCATAGAGGAGCTGGACATTATAAACGTCAAGGTGCCAAGAGCGACAATTACGACCACTGTCAACCCAGGAGTGCAAATTGTCGGAACGACCCAAGGCACCACCACCAAATTTTGTTAAAATCCATGTTGACACGGGCATCGGAAGATGCAGAGGAGGTACAACAACGGCTATGTGTCGGGATGGCAATGGGAACATTCTGGGCAGTTCATCTCTGGTCATTGGGGGAGTAGATGATGCCTCAACTATGGAGACCATTGCATGCATGGAAGCTCTTTGTCTAGCTGAATATCTTCATATCAACCAATTTGTCGTAGCATCTGACGCAAACACAAGTCATTGATGATATTAACCAGGGAGCGCAAGGGAAATATGGTGTCATAGTCAAGGAAATAAAAGCTCGAGCTAGCTCCTTTACATGTGTATTCTCTTTTGAAGGGCGAGCCTCTAATACAGATGCTCACAGTTTAGCTAGATTTTCTCTTAATTTATCGGTAGGGTGCCATGTGTGGCTTGGCCAGCCTCATGAGGCTGCTTGTATCCCACGCATTGTGGATTATGATGAATAAATATTGGCTTTTCCCCTAAAAAAGCTAAATCTAATTAAGTTAGGCCTAAGTACTCCTGTACAAGGCGAACATTGGTGGAGGGGGGTGGCCCTTGCTTGCCCTGGCTCCGCCACTGCTTAGTTGACATGCATGATACTAGCTATGATACTTCCATTACGAATAGTCTGGTTGGAAAATAAGTAGGAGTACTGGAACCGAGCGTATGCTCAAAGCACGAGGGAGACGGATGGCCTCCATTGAGAAGTGTCATGTTTTTTTGCCCTCGGAAAACCCCCTGAAGTTTTTGTAAATCTCCTTCCACTAGTAGAAAACAGAGCTTTGTTTCGGGCCTGGCCAACCCATTAGTCCCGGTTCTTCACGAACCGGGACCCATGGGGGGCATTAGTCCCGGTTCATGAGCCCAGGGGGCTGGCCGGGGCCTCGTGGGCATTGGTCCCGGTTCGTCTGGATCCATTTGTCCCGGTTCTAGGCACGAACCGGGACTAATGGTCCTCGCTCCTGGCCCACAACCATTGGTCCCGGTTTGTGGCTTGAACCAGGACAGATTACCGGGCTTTAGTCCTGGTTTATACCATGAACCGGGACAAATGAGTTGCCTATATATACCCCATCGCCACAGCAAAGCACTCCACAGTGCTCTATTTTTTCTGGCTGGCGAGGGGAGGGCATTTTGGTGCTCTAGCTCACCTCATATGCACATGAGGTATTCGATGAAATGTCCGAGTGGCTCTGCCATCCCCACCAATTTTGTCTCTGCCCATCCCCACTAATTGTCTTGGCTTAATCGGTTACAGAACTTCCCCTTCCCTCTCGAGCTCATCTTCCCCTTTCCCAATCCCTGTCCTCTGCCTGGACCGAGCCGCGGTTCCATTGCTTCCCACTAGATCGTCGAGAAGCACAACTAAATCAGCCTATGCACACGCCATTGCTCTGCTCTGGGTCCTAGCATCGGTGGCCTCAGACGCTTTGGAAGTGGCGATTCCCGCCATGGCCCCCAATCTCCAGGAGTTCGGGTTCCAGTTGTAGGAGCTTGGGAAGCAGGAGCAAGCCGGGAAGGTGGTCTTCCACGAGTGCCCCGTGTTCCTCTGCTACAAGGGCCATGAGGAGTTGCCATCGCACATCGAGCCCATCGAGTCTGATCGCCTCCCCCGCCTCCTCACTGCCGCCATCAACGCACGCAAGCACAATCTGAAAGAAGAGCGTGAGCATCTCTTCCTCTTCTCCCTCTCCCTGAACTTGCTTTTCGATTGGCCGTATCTCCTTTTGTGATGTTGTATGCTTCTGCTATTGTAGTGTTATTTGCTTATGCTATTCTTTCTTGGAACAAAAATTGCAGAATTGTGTAAAATTGTGTCTGAGATATTAAAACTTGACATGATATGGCTGTTGTACATCTTATGTGTATGGAGGAACATTGCTTTGCATGTAATATGAAGATAAACAAAAATTCAGTAATATACATACATGGTAGATCAGTGTGGTAAATATAGTGGGGGGCTCCATACACATATAGTCGATTCTAATTTGCCGTACAGTTTACGTAAATCATTCAACTGGATCCCTTTGAGAAAGGGATGTTAATATCCAGGTAAACTCATCTTCCACCATTTTTGTTAGCGGGATTGCATTAATTTTGCACAGACTGCAGTATCGTTCATTGCTAAAGAAGACTTCTGAAGAAATTACCTTGCAAAAATGCTCAAATCTCCTTTGGTGGTATGTCATACATAATCTTCTTTGTCGCTCCACACATATTCTATTTATAATTACTGGTGTGTTCTGAATGTATCTCTAAATAATCGAAATATCTTAATGTTTGCAGGTTACTTTTTGTGCAGATTCTGCAATTGCGTTTCAGTCATTATCATGTATTTATGCCAACAGTTACTTCAGCATATCGGTCAACAGCTGAAGGATGGTGAACATATTTTTTCCAGTCCATTCTCATTACTCTTGCATGGATCTGACAATAGTAATGTGAAACAAGATATATTTTGTTCGAAAGTTGTCGAAATTACGACAGATAAGCACGATGAGTGATCCCTCCTAAAGACGACACATCTTGGTTCAGTTATTGATTAAAAGTACTGTACATGTGAGAATAAACTGCGAGCGCCTTAGAACCTGCTGAAACCTCTAAGTAGATAGAGGATAATGGATGTGGTCGGGGCCATGGTTTGTGATATTTTTTTACTACGAGGATGTACTGGTATGTTCAGTGGTATAAGGTTACCATGATACTTCTATCTTCGATTGTGTCGAGGACCCTGCACGTGAAAAGGTAACTAACCCATTATCTTAATCCCTGATTATATTTATCTCTCTCAAATTAACCCATTTGTGTAATTCATTTGCTCCCTTCATGTATGTTTCTCTCATACAAGTTATAGTGCTCTGGATAAATTTGGATTTCCCTGGGTCCCTCCGTCTGATTTCATGGCATCCGGTTCATATCAGGTCGTTCTTGATATCTCAATGGACTATTCTAATGATCTACTATCATATTCTACTCACCGTGAGGTTATCCTATATGATTCAATAATTCTTTTTTTGCCATGCCTTCTGCAATTTTGTTCATGGATGGATAAATGTTTGCATTATTTGCCATCCCAACAATGCATGTTTATTGATTGTTCTTTCCGACTGTTGTTAAATTGCGCTATTTGATTATGTACATCATAACAATGAAACATAGATGATTATGGTACATGGAGGGTTGAAGTTCCATAATTTATTTTGTCATGCACAACACCAAAACTAGAAAAGTGATTACATTATAGATTGTTGATCGATTATTGAGCCCTGCATATTGTTTCCCTTGCCACATGCTATATGTTACATACTTCATGTTTAAAATTTTCATTCTAGTTGTGCAATTAAATGTTATCTCACCGTCATGGCTCGCTTTACTAGGAGATCTTTCAACTTCTACCCATCGTGTCGGGGGGATGACCCCCGGGTAGGCCCAAGACGGCAAACGACGCTTCAAAAATATCGGGGCCAGCAACGCCCCTCAACCCGGCTCACACTTGGCCGGGTTGCTCAACCCGGCCAAGTCCCTCAACCCGGCCGGACTCCTCAACCCGGCTGCCCGGCCGGGTCCCTGTCCGGCTGCTCCAGCCGGCCTGCTACGCGAAGTCAACTACGGCGTCCCGTCCGACACGACATCGACAAGACGGCCATACTGGGACCACTGTTGCTGCCAAAGCATACATTGTTCGCTTGTCACACGCGGCATCATATACAGTGTACTTTGTCCCCCGGGCATTGATTCATAAAATGCCCCAGGGATAAAACTTAGCCTAGCATGCAAGCAAGCATGGCTTGGAATGTAAGCTACACACTGTAGCTTACATCCCAAGCACACACCCATGCCTACATGGCTTACACCACAAGCTAGCCACACTATATAAGCTAGCTCACACCCATCCATCCAGGACACTCTCTCACGCATGCATACATGCTCACGGGCACACACCCATCCAGCTAGCCACTAGTGCCAAGAGCACTCATACTACACGCATGCATATATGAGGCCAGATGCTCATAGCTGCGTTCTGTAATACAGCTCGAGGAGCAACTATGTACTGCCAGACATGTACACTACATATATATTCAGACATGCAGGAGTATGGGTATTATCTCTCCGGAGAGCCCCGAACCTGGGTAAATCACCGCGTGCTGTTTGCCCAATCCCGTCCCTTGACCTCCAAAGCAGTCTTGCCCTCACCACAAGCCACCTCGTGGCATCTGTCGTCTCGCGAACCCGCCCGCGAGATAACCACGACAGTTGGCGCCCACCGTGGGGCCGCTCGAGGAGCTGGCCGGGAGTATGCTTCAGACGTGGCCCTTCTCCTACACCGACGAGTCCATCGCGCTGGTGGACGACGTTGTCGGCGCGCTTGCCGCCTCCTTCGCCGCACTGCGCATCTCCGATGCGTTCGCGGCCGACGAGTACCCTAGCGAGATGCTCAGCTACTCTGACTCTCCCCTCTCCCTCGGCGGTGGCATTGCCACCGGGGCGATGGATGTCCATGTGGAGGTTTACGTCACCAGCGATGGCGCCTCCTCCTCGTCAAGCAAGACAAGGAAGGCCGCGGAAGCCAGGGCCGCTGCGGAACGGACCGAGCCGTCCGATCCGCTGCGTGCCGCAGTGCAGAGCCTCCGCATCCCCATCGACACCGACGTCGATGCCACCAACATTCCCGAGGACCGATCTCAGCTCGAGGAAAGGCGCCAGCAGATGCTGGACCTGTCCGAGACGCTCGCCGCCACCAAGCGTGGCCTGGAGGCCGCTCAGATGGAGCACGACGCCGCCCACGGATTCGCGCCCGCCGCGGCCGAGCCAAACCGGTTCGCCGATGTGCGTACCCAGGGAGGAGCGATCAGCCGGGCCCTCGACGCCGTCCGAACCGTCTACGAGACCCCAGTGAAGAACATGCGCGCTGCCCAGGCAGTCGCGGTCGGCCTGGACCAGCTCACGGGTGAGGAGCTGAAGGAGCGCATCGGGCGGATGCGCGAGCTCCTCCGCGTCGCCAACAGCCAGCAGGATCGCCTCAACCAGCTTGCCAAGCCGGCGAGATCCGGCTCCGCCCGCCTTGGCGGACCCGACGAACTTCTGCACACGGCTTCCTCGCCGCCCGGCGAGGTGCACTCCGACCAAGCCCGGACTCGGCGCAACCCGGCCTCCACGGCCGCCGATGTCCTGGGCAACAAGCCCGCCGCGGAGACCTAGCACAGACCAGGCCAGCATGGTCGCTGTCCGGCTCCAACCGACCTGGCTCCTCGGGGCCTGGCCGCCAGTCGACTCGGCCCGCGCGCCATCAACGATGCCGACGCTCGCCACCGCCTCGATCAGCTCGCTCGCTCCCTGGAGGTGGAGGAGAGCGGCGCTATCGGGCCGGCTTGCTTCGGCCCATGTATCCGGGAGGAGCCCTTCCCCAAAGGGTTCATGCTCCCCCGCGACACCCCCAAGTACAACGGGACCGTGAAGCCAGAAGACTGGCTCACCGACTATACCACGGCCATTGGCATCACCGGTGCCAATCGCCGTCTCGCCGTGCGCTACGCACCGCTCATGCTCCAGGGGTCGGCCCACACATGGTTGAACAGTCTGCCGATGGGCAGCATCAACGCGTGGGTCGACTTCGAGGAGGTTTTTGTCTGCAATTTCACGGGGACCTACAAGCGACCCGGTCGCCCTAGCCAGCTCGCCATGTGCGTGCAGGGACCGACGGAGACCGGTCGCGAGTACCTCGCATGCTGGACCGAGCTCCGAAACAACTGCGAGGGCATCCATGATGTCCAGGCGATCCAGTACTTTGTCAGCGGGTGCCGAGACGACACCCTCCTCAAGCACAAGCTCTTACGCTCCGAGCCGGCCACCATGGCCACACTCACGGTGACGGCGGACAAGTACGCCAACACCGACTCCGCCATGAAGATCCAGGTGGCGCTGGACGAAGCCGGCAAGGCGACGCCAGTTCCTCCCCCGAAGCCGGCCGGCGAAAGCAGCCGGTAGCAGCATCACCAGAACAACAAGCGCAAGGCCAACCAACCGGTGTAGCGTCATGACAACCGGCTCGTCGCGGCTGCTGAGCCTGCGGCGGACCTGGCGGTGAAGCACCGGCAGACCGACAAGATGGCATGACAACCCGCCATGAGTTTCGAAGAAATGCTCGACACCCCATGCAAAGACCACAACGGCGCAAGACCCTCCACGCACACGCTTCTGCAGTGCGCCATCACCAAGCGCATCATGAGGGGAGACGCCATGCCCCCTCCGGCTCTGGCTCCAGCTCCAGGCACGGGACAGCCGCCTCCTCCTCCACCGCCGCCTCCCGCTGGCGGCGCGATGCACAATGATGCCTACCCGGACCAGAACGCGGCCTATGTCGTCTTCACCAGCCTCGGCGATGACAAGCGCAGCGAGCACCTCCTTCGGCAGGAGGTGAACACTGTCGTCCCGGCCAAGACGGAGTTCATGCACTGGTCGGATCGCCCGATCACCTGGACCCGAGAGGATCACCCGACAGTCATGCCAAGTCCGGGTGGTTACGCCCTTGTCCTCAACCCCACCATCATCGCGCGGTGCACATGCAAGTTCTCCCAAGTCCTCATCGACGGCGGCAGCTGCATCAACATCCTCTACCATGACACGATCACCAAGCTCAGCCTCATGGCCGAGGACCTCGAGCCGACCCGGACAATCTTTCACGGCATCGTGCCCGACCTCTCCTGCTCTCCCATTGGCCAGGTCCGGCTTGACGTCCTGTTCGGCGACAGCAGCCACTTCTGATGCGAACCGATCTTGTTCGAGGTGGTGGACCTGTCCAGCGCATATCACGCGTTGCTAGGCCGGACCGCGCTCGCCAAGTTCATGGCGGTTCCCCACTACGCGTATCTGAATATGAAGATGCCGGGTCCCAAGGGCCTCATCACCGTCACCGGCGACTACCGCAAGTCTCTGGAGTACGCCCGAGACGGCGCCAAGTTGGCCGAGTCATTGTTCATTGCCGAGGAGCGGCGCCAGCTCGACCGGATCATCGTCCTAGAAGGCAAGGCCTCCGCAGCGTCGATCCCGACCCCGGACCCGGCCGACGAGGCCGCCTTCAAGCCCTCCAAGGAGACCAAGAAAGTGAAGCTCAACCTGGAAGACCCCAGCTGCAGCAAGTACGTTGGCATAGTGTCACATCCCTAGTTCTAATATGCTCAAGGCTAGCTAGTCAAGTGTGCATCATGTTTAAATTCCATTTAATTTTGAAATAGGGATTTGTGAAACCCTTAGAATCATTTTTGGAAATGACCCAGATAAAAATTGCTCCAAAAAGGTCCAAGAAAATGTTCATGTTGCTCTATGAAAATATTGGACAGAGAGAAAAATCAAACCAATATTTTCAGGAGCTCATAAGTATTTATTTTGGGCATTTGGAATTAATGCATAATTATTTGCATTGGATATATATATATGTTATATATGTAATATATGTCCAAAAATTATGCCATTTGTTGAGGAGCTCTGGAATAATACCACTAGTTCCTACAAAAATTGGCATAAGGAAATGAAATGATTTAGTATTATTATTAAATCAAAACAAATGTCAGAAAAATAGAAAAGAAAAAGAAAGGGAGAAACTTACCTGGCGCTTACCTGCAGCCCGTCTGGCCAGCACTGTGCGGCCCAGATGGGCCAGTTCACCAGGCGGCCTAGCCCACCACCGCCTCCTCCTCTGTCGTCTTCCTCCCCTGCTAGGAGGACGGCGCGTGCCGACGCGCGCACACACGCACCTCGACCACCTCCTCCCTCCCAGCCTGCCTGGTTCCCACTCGACGCGCCTAGACAACGCCAGCGCGACGCCTGGATGCCTCGGACCTCTCTCTCCCTTCCCCGAACGCTCTTCCCCTGCTCTGTTCACTCCACCGAGCATTGCCGTTGCCGCCGATCGACGTTGCCGCGGCCACCGTTCTCCCCTCGCCTCACCGACGTGTCCCCGAGCTCCGTCACGACGTCATCGTCCTCTCCGCCAAGCCAGGCGAGCCGAAGCACCCTGCAGTGTCGTCCCCGACCCCTTCTTCCTCCTCGGGTCGCTGGAGATCCCTTTCGCCACTACGACCACTTCGGTTCCTCCCTGACCTCGCTGACCCGTTCGTCGTGACCACTGTGAGCTACTGGCCATTTCCCCCCTCTCCATTCTCCTCCTCGCACGCCGTAGCGACTTCACCTAGCTCGACCGCACCCGCCATCGCCTGCGCTCGTCGGCGATGACGCTCCAGACACCATTTGGTCCCGGGCGTGCGACCTACCTGCTCACCGCCGCGCGTAGAGCCTCGCTAGCGCCTCACTTCACTCGTTTGCGCACCGCAACATCGACCCCGTGCACACTCGGGCTCCGGCCGCCGCAGCCGAGCTCGCCGGCGTCAACTCCAGCCACCCCAGCACCCGCCGTTGCCACTGTCCCGCGCCCTCGTCGCGCCGGTCCCGCAAAACCCACCCGCACGACCTCACATCGTCGGAAACGGCCGGACAAGGTACTCCGCCGTGCCTGATTAGTGCCGGCGGCTAATCATCGGTTAGCCGACGTGGCCGTCATTAGATTAGGGGCTAACTAACCCTTTTGGATTAACATTAGGCACTGATAGTGGGACCCACTTTGTTAGGTTACTAGTTAACCAAAATAATTAGGGTAACTAATAAAATTAGTGGACCCACGTGTCAGCATTGACCGTGCTGACGTGGCCTTTGACCGGGCCCACATGTGTGCGAGCCTAGCCATCACTATGAGACTGACCAGTGGGACCCACTGGTCAGGTTTGACCTGGACCTGGCAAATTGACATGCTGATGTCACACTGATGTCATGTCGATGCAATAAGCAATTTTCTTGATTTAATTTAATTCAGGATATTCAAGAAAATGATTTAAACTTCAGAAAATCATAGAAATTCAACCGTAGCTCAGATTGAAATAATTTATATATGAAAAATTATCAGAAAAATGCAATCTATCCAAATGTACTAGTTTCATGCATGACAAACCAACTTATACCTGCTGTATAAGTGAAACACTAAAATGGCATTCATAAAGGGCTTATTTTGGAGATGCATTTGAATCTTTGGTTCAAATGGACTCCATCAAAATAACAGCTAGTTGCATTAGCTCAAACAGCATCACATCTACATGCCATGATCATGCATCATATTGTTGCATATGCTTGTGTATTGATTGTCGACACCGTTCCTTCTCGATTGGTCCTGCTCCGGAGAGTGTTCCAGAGTATTTGTCTGAGGAGCCGTGCCCCCATGTTGATCGATCAGGCAAGCAAACCCTCTTGTTCATTCCGATACAATCCTACTCTCTCACTCCTGCTCTCAATTATTGCATTAGGACAACAACGATTCAATTGCTACTTTGTGCTGCGGTAGTTGAACCCATTCCTTTGCATGACCTGTCATTGCCACAGTAAATAGTTGAAACCCACTAGCATGTGTAGAAGTTGATTGAAGCCATTATTGTGTTCCTACCATGCCATGCCTGCTATTACTTAGAGTGTGCCAGGTCTGATTCATTGGGAATGAATTGGAGTGCAGTGTTATATTCTAATGCTGAGAGTTAAGTGTGTGAACACGATTTGGTAAAGGTAGCGGTGAGAGGCCATGTATGAGTACATGGTGGGTTGTCTCACTGGAACCATCCTTAAGCACTGAGTTTGGTGTATGTTGTCCAATGACTCAATACTACCACACATTGGGTTCCGATAGCTCGACCCCTCTCGACTTATTAACCAACTTGATATCTGTCCAGGAGTCGCAACTAGTTTCTGGTGTTTGTAGGTAGTGCTATTTTTCTACCATGTGGCACCCGGCAGGGTGGGCTTGGGACAGACTAGGCACATGTGGCCTGGTGTACCGAGTGGCACCCGGATGGTGGGCTTGAGAACCCTGCACACATCGTTTGGGGCCGTGATGGAAACCTCGGCCGGACTCCCTTGCGGATAGAACCCGAATAGGCGATAAACCTGGACTAGAGTCCCGTGTGGTTAGTTAGGTCGTGGCCGACACCCTCGCCAGGCTTCCACTTGAAGGTTGCCGAGATACATGACGTGTGCATGGCGATAAGTGGTGAGAGTGTGTGTGAAGAAGTACACCCCTGCAGGGTTAACATGATCTATTCGAATAGCCGGGTCCGCGGTTATGGACTTCTTGGATGCTTACGTGGTACATAGACAACTTAAAGTGTATACTCTAAAATGCTCAAGACAAGTGTGAGTGCTATGGATGGCCTTCTCGTAGGGAGACGGGGATGAGTCCATAGTAGTGTATTGTGTGGTGATTAGTGGACTCGTGTGCGCCATATCACCTCAAGAAGTTCTCGTAGTCGTAGAACAGGATAGCCACTGAGTCAAAGCTGGCTTGCTGGAACTAAACCCCACATTACCGCTTGATACAAATGCATGTATGATAGGATCTGATGTAAGTCTTGCTGAGTACCTTTGTACTCATGTTGCTTTATTTATGTTTTTGCAGCGGAGACTTCAGTCTTACTAGTTTCCGTGGACTTCGACAAGTAGCTTGTACCTCAGCTACGATCTTGATCGGATGTTGTAGATAGTCAGGCTCTTCAGCCTTTTTCATTTGTAGATGTCTATACTCAGACATGTAATGCTTCCGCTTGTTGCTTGTATGCTCTGTATGATGGGTCCTGTGACCCCTGTTTGCAATAAATGTTATGATGGCTCTTTGAGCCTTATCTATATGAGTTGTTGAGTTATGCTGTGATGCCATGTTGTTCAGCACATACTTGCATGTTATGCGTATGTGTAATGTGTATTTCTATGTGTGGGATCTGACTATCTAGTTGTTTATCCTTAGTAGCCTCTCTTACCGGGAAATGTCTCCTAGTGCTTCCACTGAGCGCTGGTAGCTTGCTACTGCTCCAGAAAACTTAGGCTGGCCGGCATGTGTCCTTCTTCGTTCCTGTGTCTATCCCTTCGGGGAAATGTCACGTGGTGTCTACCGGAATCCTGTTAGCCTGCTACAGCCCGGACCCTCCAGAGTCCTGCTAGCCTAGTTGCTATAGTCCGTATTCACTCCCTGATGATCGACACATTCGATGCTGGGTCATGTATGCTTGTCCCTGTAAGTTAGTGCCACTTCGGGTTCACGACTAGCCATGTCAGCCCGGGTTCTTGTCATATGGATGCTAGCAACACTATCATATACGTGTGCCAAAAGGCGCAAACGGTCCCGGGCATGGTAAGGCGACACCCGTGGGAATACCGTGGGAGAGGCCGCAAAGTGATATGAGGTGTTACATGCTAGATCGGTGTGGCATATAATCGGGGTCCTGACAGCTTTGGTATCAAAGCCTGACTGCCTGTAGGATTACCAAGCCAAACTGGTCTAAGTTGAGTCGAGAAATTCTTTAGTTATGTAAGGGAATTGATTGTGGGAAGGAACGTAAGGCTCTTTTTACTCCTTTTACCTCATGGCCTTCTGATCTGAGTCTTCCTATCTTTCCTACGGGGTTAAGGAACTAGTCTTTCTCTTCCATCTATCAGGATCACGTGTTACTACTCCGTAGTCCCATAGGATTGGCTGATCAGAGTCATATCCCAATTTTTTGAGTACTTCCAGGGTAGTCTGTTTAGTATGATCTCAGAACCTTGAGTGGTGATGTTGAATTGTTGTACTACTCCATTTTAGCAGGATGTCTCATTCTGAGCATTTTACTGCCGTTATGCTACCGGAATTGCCCTAGGAGTTTGAGAGTTACTAATTTCCTTGTCCTACATTCTACAACTTATAGTTGATGCAGATTTTGTCCTTGGATTCATTTCTCAGGATGTCATCAGTTAAGCAAAGTTCTGTTGCTCGTAGCCAAAACCACGGAGATGGTAGGGATGAGGATCTTCCTGATCAACCTTAGTTGACAGAGTTCATGTTAGAGATGGAGAGAAACAAGCGTGAATGTAACCGCCTATTGGCACGTATCGAGGAGAACACCGCACTTCAGTTCAAAGAGTCTGCGATCATTCATGACTTCATTCGCTTGCACCCACCCACCTTTCATCATTCTATTGAGCCACTCGATGCAGATGACTGGCTCCGTAGCATCACTCATAAGCTACGTTTCACGAACGTAGCTGAAGATGACAAGGTCATCTATGCCACATACCATCTGGAAGGTCCTGCTAGTCTTTGGTGGCAGAACTATGAGGCTATGCTTCCAGCTGGCCAGATTCCTACCCGGAGGGATTTCATTGAGGCTTTTCGCGAGCATCACGTTCCTCAGGCCCTCATCGATCGCAAGAGAGAAGAGTTCTGTAGTTTGACCCAGAGTAAGATGGCTGTTGATGCTTATAGTAGAGAGTTCGAGAACCTTGCACGCTATACCACAGAAGAGGTGTCCACGGACGCCAAGAAGCAGGCTAGGTTCTGGAAGGGTCTTAACCCCAAGTTGCATCATGATCTCCACCTGCATCATTGTGATACATTCCAAGCTCTTGTGAACAAGGCCATTAGTGCAGAGACAACTCAGCTCACTTACGAGGAGTCTCGTAAGCACACCCGTGATTTGGGATCTTCTTCCGGTTCTGGTTCTCAAAAGCGGTGGATTTGGGTTCCGAACTCCGCTCTTCCTTCTGGATATGCACCGAGACCATCCTATGTGGTGCCTCCCCTAGCTCACTCATATGTTCCACCCAGGCCTACTGGTAGACCGCTTGTCAATGCGGATCCCCATCCAACCTCAGGGACTTGCTTTCACATGCGAGAAGCCAGGACACTATGCACGTGACTGCCCTCAGGCCAGTTATGTTCCACCCCAGCCCGAGAAGTCTGTTGGCTGCGTTAAGCCATCAAGCAAGACGATCAGTGCCAAGCCAGCTCGCACTAAACGTGGACGTGTGCACCACATCTCAGCTAAAGACGCTCATGATGATCTGGATGTCATTCTTGGTACACTCCTTGTCAACTGTCATCCAGCTTCGGTTCTATTCGATACCGGAGCATCTCATTCCTTCATCTCTGAAGGCTATGCTCGTTTGCACGACATGTCATTTTGTGACATGCCAACTCCACTTGAAATCCAAACCCCAGGGTCTAGATGGCAAACCACCATGATCAGCTATGGTAAGGAAATCCTTGTTGATAGACTTGTATTCCTTGCATCACTTGTAGCCCTCAAGTCCTCAGATATTAACATCATCTTGGGTATGGACTGGATGACAGCTCATCATGCCAAGATTGATTGTTACACCAGATCTGTTTAGCTTACACACCCATCTGGCAAGATAGTTACTGTCTCCACTAGAGTTGCAAAGCGTCAGCTCTATTCTCTTAATGCCAACTCTCTTCCAGACCTTGAAGATATCCCGGTAGTCCGTGACTTTCCAGATGTCTTTCTAGAGGAACTGCCAGGTGTTCCACCTGATAGAGATGTAGAGTTTGTCATAGATCTTATCCCAGGAACCGCTCCAATCTTTAGGAGACCTTAAAAAATGGCACCCTTAGAACTAGCCGAGCTTAAGAAACAACTTGACGAGTCCTTGCAAAAGGGTTTCATCCGTCCTATTTCTTCTCCTTGGGCTTGCCCCGTCCTCTTTGTCAAGAAGAATGATGGTACGGACCGGATGGTTGTGGATTATCATCCGGTTAATTTGGTCACGATAAAGAACAAATATCCGCTCCCGAGGATCAACATCTATATGATCAGCTCGCTGGATCCTCAGTCTTCTCTAAGATGGATTTGAGGTTAGGCTACCACCAAATCAAGATTAGAAATGGGGACATCCCCAAGACAGCCTTTGTGACTCGTTATGACCAGTACGAGTACACCGTCATGTCCTTTGGTCTAACCAACGCCCCAGCTACCTTCTCCCGCTTGATGAACTCGATCTTCATGGAGTACTTAGATAAGTTCGTCGTGGTTTACCTCGATGATATCCTTATTTACTCGAAGAACGAGGAGGAGCATGCCGAACATCTTAGACTTGTGTTAGCAAAACTCAGAGAGCATCGCCTTTATGACAAGTTCTCCAAGTGCGAATTTTGGTTGCCAGAGGTGACCTACCTAGGCCACGCGATCTCTGGTAAGGGCATTGCTGTCAATCTCGAGAGAGTTAAGGCCGTTCTTGATTGGACTCCACCTGAAACCGTTAAACAAGTTAGGAGTTTCCTTGGTCTAGCCAGTTATTGTCGCCGCTTCGTTGAGAACTTCTCCAAAGTGGCCAAACCTCTCATGGAACTTCTCAAGAAAGATAAAAAGTTTGAGTGGTCCCCAGAGTGTGAGTACAGTTTTCAGGAACTAAAAAGACGCCTGACTTCTACTCCCATACTTGTGCCACCGGATTTCACTAAGGACTTTGTTACCTATAGTGATGCCTCACGACAGGGACTAGGTTGGATTCTTATTCAGGATCATCATGTGATTGCCTATGCATCTCGACAGTTGCATCCACATGAGGATGACTATCCTACACATGACCTAGAGCTTGCAGCCGTAGTCTATGCACTTAAGACATGGCGACACTACCTTCTTGGTAAACGTTGCGAGATCTACACCGATCACCAGAGTCTCAAGTATATCTTCACCCAACCAGATTTGAACCTTAGGAAAAGACGTTGGTTGGAGTTGATCTCAGATTACGACTTAGGGATTACCTACACCCCAGGCAAGGGCAATGTCATGGCTGATGCGCTAAGTCGTAAATCCTATTGCAACAATCTCATGTTGCGGCAGGGCCAACCACTTCTCCATGAGGAATTCTGTAAGCTTAACCTTCACATTGCTCCTCAAGGATTCCTTTCTACCTTGGTGGCGAAACCTACTCTTGTGGATCATATCATAGAAGCCCAGAAGCATGATACGGGGATTACCCGGATCAAGAGAAACATTAAAAAGGGAGTTGGTGGAAGTTTCTCTATAGATGATCAAGGTGTCATTTTCTTTGGGAACCGCCTGGTGGTCCCCAAGAAGCAACATCTTCGACAATTGATCCTTAAGGAGGCGCATGAATCTCCTCTCACGATTCATCCCGGTAGTACTAAGATGTATCAGGACCTACGCCAGAGGTTCTGGTGGACTAGGATGAAGAGAGAAATCGCTCAGTTCATTGCTAACTGTGATGTTTGTCGTCGCGTTAAGCCAGAGCATCAAAGGCCTCCTGGCACCCTTCAGCCTTTAGCTATTCCTGAGAGGAAATGGGATAAAGTATGTATGGATTTCATCACCGGCTTTCCCAGGACCAAGAGAGGGAATAATGCTATCTTCCTAGTCATTGATCGTCTCTCCAAAGTGGCGCACTTCCTACCTGTTCGAGAGAGTATCACCGCTAGTCAGCTCGTTGACTTATATATTTCTCGAATAGTATCACTTCATGGTGTTCCACTAGAGATCAATTTAGGCCGTGGCAGTCTTTTCACTTCTCATTTCCGGGAGAGTTTCCAAACTTCCATGGGAACCCATCTTTCCTTCAGTACCGCTTTCCACCTTCAGTCGAGTGGTCAGGTGGAACGGGTCAACCAAATTCTCGAAGACATGCTTAGAGCTTGCGTTATCTCATTCGGTATGGATTGGGAGAAATGTCTTCCTTTCGCGAGTTTGCTTATAACAATAGCTATCAATCCAGTCTCAAGAAAGCTCCTTTTGAGATTCTCTATGGACGAAGATGTTGAACACCCTTGAACTGGTCAGAAACCGGTGAAAGACAATTCTTTGGACCGGATATGATCCAGGAGACAGAAGAGCAAGTTCACATCATTTGTGAGAATTTGAAAACAGCCCAGTCTCGTCAGAAGAGTCAGTATGACCGTCATCATAAGGATATGACTTATGAAATTGGCGACAAAGCTTACCTTCGGGTTACTCCTTTAAAGGGTACCCATCGATTCGGTATCAAGGGCAAGTTGGCTCCTCATTACATCGGTCCTTTTCGCATTCTCGCTAAACGAGGAGAGGTTGCCTACCAGTGGGAACTGCCCCCACATCTTTCCAGAGTGCATGATGTCTTCCACGTCTCTCAACTCAGGTGTTGCTTCTCGGATCCCATCCGCGGAGTGGACCATGAAACGCTTGATCTCCAAGATAACCTCACATACCGAGAGTACCCGGTTCGCATTCTTGATCAAGCAGAGCGTGTTACCCGACGTCAGAACGTCAAGTTTCTCAAGGTTCAGTGGTCTCATCATTCCGAGAGAGAAGCTACTTGGGAGCGAGAAGATCGTCTTCAACTGGAGTACCCCGCTTTCTTTCCGTTGACCCCTGAATCTCGGGACGAGATTCTTTCAAGTGGGGGCGAGTTGTCACATCCCTAGTTCTGGTATGCTCAAGGCTAGCTAGTCATGTGTGCATCATGTTTAAATTCCATTTAATTTTGAAATGGGGATTTGGGAAACCCTCAGAATCATTTCTGGAAATGACCCAGATAAAAATTTCTCCAAAAAGGTCCAAGAAAATGTTCATGTTGCTCTATAAAAATATTGGACAAAGATAAAAATAAAACCAATATTTCCAGGAGCTCATAAGTATTTATTTTGGGCATTTGGAATTAATGCATAATTATTTGCATTGGATATATATATGTTATATATATATATATAATATGTCCAAAAATTTTGCCATTTGTTGAGGAGCTCTGGAATAATACCACTAGTTCCTACAAAAATTGGCATAAGGAAATAAAATGATTTAGTATTATTATTAAATCAAAACAAATGTCAAAAAATAGAAAAGAAAAAGAAAGGGAGAAACTTACCTGGCGCTTACCTGCAGCCTGTCTGGCCAGCACTGTGCGGCCCAGCTGGGCCAGCCCACCAAGCGGCCTAGACCACCACCGCCTCCTCCTCTGTCGTCTTCCTCCCCTGCCAGGAGGACGGCGCGTGCCGACGCGCGCGCCCCGGCCACCTCCTCCCTCCCAGCCTGCCTGGCTCCCACTTGACGCGCCTAGACGACGCCAGCACGACGCCTGGACGCCTCAGACCTCTCTCTCCCTTCCCCAAACGCTCTTCCCCTGCTTTGTTCTCTCCATCGAGCACTGCCGTCGCCGCCGATCGACGTTGCCGCGGCCACCGTGCTCCCATCGCCTCACCGACGTGTCCCCGAGCTCCATCATGACATCATTGTCCTCTCCACCAAGCCACGTGAGCGGAAGCGCCCTGCAACATCGTCCCCGACCCCTTCTTCCTCCTCGGGTCGCCAGAGATCCCTTCGCCGCTACGACCGCTCCGGTTCCTCCCTGACCTTGCTGACCCGTTCGTCGTGACCGCTATGAGCAACTGGCAGTTCTCGCCCTCCCGTTCTTCTCCTTGCACACCGTAGCGACTGCACCTAGCTCGACCGCACCCGCCACCGCCTGCGCTTGTCGCCGATCATGCTCCGGTGACCATTTGGTCCCGGGCGTGCGACCAACCTGCTCACCTCCATGCGTAGAGCCTCGCTAGCGCCTCGCTTCACTCGTTTGCGCACCGCAACATCGACCCCGTGCACAATCGGGCTCCGGCCGCCGCAGCCGAGCTCGTCGGTGTCAACTCCGGCCACCCGAGCACCCGCCGTTGCCACTGTCCGGCGCCCTCGTCGCGCCGGTCCCGCAGAACCCACCCGCACGACCTCCCGTCGCCGGAAACGGCCGGACGAGGACCTCCGCCGTGCCTAATTAGCGCTGGCGGCTAATCGTCGGTTAGCCGACGTGGCCGTCATTAGATTAGGGGCTAACTAACCCTTTTGGATTAACATTATGCACTGACAGTGGGACCCACTTTGTTAGGTTACTGGTTAACGAAAATAATTAGGCTAACTAATAAAATCAATGGACCCACGCGTCAGCATTGACCGTGCTGACGTGGCCTTTGACCGGGCCCACATGTCTTTGAGCCTAGCCATCACTGTGAGACTGACCAGCGGGACCCATTGGTTAGGTTTGACCTAGACCTGGCAAGTTGACCTACTGATGTCACACTGATGTCATGCCGATGCAATAAGCTATTTTCTTGATTTAATTTAATTTAGGAAATTCTAGAAAATGATTTAAACTTTAGAAAATCATAGAAATTCAACCATAGCTCAGATTGAAATAATTTATATATGAAAAATTATCATAAAAATGCAATCTATCCATCTGTACTAGTTTCATGCATGACAAACCAACTTATACCTGTTGTATAAGTGAAACACTAAAATGACATTTATAAAGGGTTTATTTTGGAGATGCATTTGAATCTTTGGTTCAAATGGACTCCATCCAAATAACAACTAGTTGCATTAGCTCAAACAACATCACATCTACATGCCATGATCATGCATCATATTGTTGCATATGCTTGTGTTTTGATTGTCGACACCATTCCTTCTCGATAGGTCCTGCTCCCGAGAGTGTTCCAGAGTATCTGTCTGAGGAGCCGTGCCCCCTATTGATCTATCAGGCAAGCAAACCCCCTTGTTCATTCCGATACAATCCTACTCTCTCGCTCCTGCTCTCAGTTATTGCATTAGGACAACAACGATTCAATTGCTACTTTGTGCTGTGGTAGTTGAACCCATTCCTTTGCATGGCCTGTCATTGCCACAGTAAATAGTTGAACCCAACTAGCATGTGTATGAGTTTATTGAACCCATTGTTGTGTTCCTACCATGCCATGCCTGCTATTGCTTAGAGTGTGTCAGGTCTGATTCATTGGGATTGAATTGGAGTGCAGTGTTATATTCTGATGCTGAGAGTTAAGTGTGTGAACACGATTTGGTAAAGGTAGCGGTGAGAGGTCAAGTAGGAGTACATGGTGGGTTGTCTCACTGAAACCGTCCTTAAGCACTGAGTTCTATGTATGTTGTTCAATGACTAGATACTACCACACATTGGGTTCCGGTAACTCGGCCCCTCTCGACTTATTAACCAAATTGATCTCTGTCCAGGAGTCGCAACTAGTTTCTCGTGTTTTTAGGTAGTGCTATTTTTCTACCAAGTGGCACCTGGCAGGGTGGGATTGGGACAGACTAGGCACACGTGGCCTGGTGTACCGAGTGGCACCCGAATGGTGGGCTCGGGAACCCTGCACACATCATTTCGGGCCGTGATTGAAACCTCGGCCAGACTCCCTTGCGGATGGAACCCGAATAGGCGATATACCTGGACTAGAGTCTCGTGTGGTTAGTCAGGTCGTGGCCGATGTCGGTGTCAAAACCGGCGGATCTCGGGTAAGGGGTCCCGATCTGTGCGCCTTAGGCTGATGGTAACAGGAAGCAAGGGACACAATGTTTACCTAGGTTCGGGCCCTCTCGATGGAGGTAAAACCCTACTTCCTGCTTGATTAATATTGAAGATATGAGTAGTACAAGAGTAGATCTACCACGAGATCGTAGAGGCTAAACCCTAAGAGCTAGCCTATGATGGTATGATTGTAATTGTGATCGGCCTTCTAAGGACCATCCTCTCCGGTTTATATAGACACCGGAGAGCTAGGGTTTACATGGAGTCAGTCACAAGGACGGAAAGATAATATCCAAATCGCCAAGCTTGTCTTCCACGCAAAGGAGAGTCCCATCCGGACACGAGCCGAAGTCTTGAGTCTTGTATCTTGACGCTTCTATAGTCTGGACGATGTGTACAGTCTGGCTGTCCGGATACCCCCTTATCTAGGACTCCCTCAGTAGCCCCTGAACCAGGATTCAATGACGATGAGTCTGGTGCGCAGTCTTGTCTTCGGCATTGCAAGGCGGGTTCCTCCTCCGAATACTCCAAGATGGTTATCAAACACATAGACCGTGTCCGGATCTGCAAGATGATCTTCACATACCCTAGCATAAATTCGTTCTGCTGGCAATTTTCGCACGTCTGGCCCTTGCATCGTGTTACCTTAGGGCCTTTAGCCATGAAGCATCTTCCAATTCCTTCATTTGGTGAATCAAATAGGTCGTAGGAGTTGGTTGTCACAAGTGCTAGACCGGCAACACATTCATCTTGAGTATGTTCGGAGTCGGAGTGATAGCTTCTCTCGGAGTGATGTTCAGAGTTACCCATTCACCAACATGAGCTTGATGTCTTCGTTTTGTGTAGCTCTTTGATGACTTGTCCTTCCTTTACGAATCCTTGCTTCTCTAGGATGTTCTTCGTTCATAACGATCATCTCTACTCCTCCTCTCTCTTGGCGGTGATTCTTCTCTTCTACTTCTTTTCTTTGGAGAATCTTCTCTTCTTTTGTAGGGTGCCGTACACTCATTGGAATAGTGTCCGGGTCTCCCACAATTGTAGCAATTTTGCTCTTGACGGGAAGATCTTTTGTCATTGTAGGACCTTGATTTGGAGCTTATCTCTTTGCTTCTACTCTTGTAGAATTTGTTGAAGTTCTTCACCATTAAGCTTAATTCTTCATTGAAGGTTGGTTTCTCACTTGATGATGTAGGGGCTTCACATTAGGCTCTGTAAGCACCACTTGACTTGTTGTGAAGTTCCTCCTTATCCTTGAGTGACATCTCATGAGTAACAATTCTTCCAATGACCTCCGTTGGCTTGAGATTCTTGTAATTTGGCATCATTTGGATCAATGTGCACACGCTATCATATTTTCCATCCAATGCTCTTAGGATCTTCTTGATGATGAATTTGTTGGTCATCTCTTCACTTCCTAATCCGCAATCTCATTTGTGATAAGAGCAAGCCTAGAGTACATTTCAGCGACACCTTCACCATCCTTCATTTTGAACTTGTCAAGTTGACTTTGGAGCACATCCAACTTGGATTCCTTGACGGAGTCAGTACCTTCAGGCATATCAATCAAAGTATCCTAGATTTCCTTTGCATTCTCAAGACGACTGATTTTGTTGAATTCTTCGAGGCACAATCCATTGAAGAGGATATCACAAGCTTGAGTGTTGTATTGCAGCATCTTCAATTCATCCGCGCTAGCTTCACGGTTTGGTTCCCTCCCATCAAAGAATTCACCTTGCAAGCCAATACACACAATAGCCCAAACGGCGGGGTTATGTCCGAGAATATGCATTTTCATCTTATGCTTCCAACTAGCAAAATTAGTGCCATCAAAGTAAGGACCTCTATGGTGATAATTTCCCTCGCTAGACGCCATACTCTCCTCAGTTGTGAAACCAAGGCTATGACCACCAAAAGCTATGGAAATCAAAGCAAATGGAGACCAAGGCTCTGATACCACTTGTAGGATCTTGAAGTATGTCTAGAGGGGGGGGGTGATTAGACTACTTGGCCAATTAAAAACTTAACCTTTTCCCAATTTTAGTCTTTGGCAGATTTTAGCTATCTTAGACCAAGTCAAGCAATCTTCACACAATTCAAGCAAGCATGCAAAGGGTATATGAGCAATAGAAAGTAAAGCATGCAACTTGCAAGAATGTAAAGGGAACGGTTTGGAGATTTCAAACTCAATTTGGAGACACGGTGATTTTTGAGCCGTGGTTCCGATAGGTGGTGCTATCATACATCCACGTTGACGGAAACTTCAACCCACGAAGGGTAACAGTTGCGCGAGTCCACGGAGGGCTCCACCCATGAAGGGTCCATGAAGAAGCAACCTTGTTTATCTCACCATGGCCGTCGCCCACGAAGGACTTGCCTCACTAGCGGTAGATCTTCACGAAGTAGGCGATCTCCTTGCCCTTACAAACTCCTTGGTTCAACTCCACAATCTTTTCGGAGGCTCCCAAGTGACACCTAGCCAATCTAGGAGACACCACTGTCCAAGAAGTAACAAATGGTGTGTTGATGATGAACTCCTTGCTCTCGTGCTTCAAATGTTAGTCTCCCCAACACTCAACTCTCTCTCACAGGATTTGGATTTGGTGGAAAGAAGATTTGAGTGGAAAGAAACTTGGGGAAGGCTAGAGATCAAGATTCATATGGTAGGAATGGAATATCTTGGCCTCAACACATGAGTAGGTGGTTCTCTCTCAGAAATGGTAAGTTGGAAGTGTAGGTTTGTTCTGATGGCTCTCTCTACGAATGAAGAGGAGGTGGAGGGGTATATATAGCCTCCACACAAAATCTAACCGTTACACACAATTTCCCATTCTCGGTGGGACCGAATCAACAAACTCGATCAAACCGATTTAGTAAACCTAGTGACTGTTAGTGATTTCGGTGGGACCGACATGCAACTCGGTAGGACCGATGTGGTTAGGTTACGTCATAACGTAATCTCGGTGTGACCGATTACACAAACTCGGTGAGACCAATTTTGGTAATAAGCTAACCAGAGAGTTGGTCAGGTAAACTCGGTGGGACCGATTCGCTCTTTTCGGTGGGACCAAAATGTTACGAAAGGGAAACAGAGAGTTTACATTGCAATCTCGGTGGGACCGATCGCTCACTAAGGTTAGACCGAAACGTTACGAAGGGAAACAGATAGATTACAATCCCATCTCGGTGAGACCGAGATCCCTATCGGTGAGACCAATTTGGCCAGGGTTTGTGGCAGTGGCTATGACATCTGAACTCGGTGCCGCCGGATAGAAATAATTGGTGGGGCTGAGTTTGACTTTAGGTTTAGGTCATATGAGGATATGAGAAAGTAGTTGAGGGTTTTTGGAGCATATCACTAAGCACTTGAAGCAAGAAACTCATTAAGCAACACCTCATCCCTCCTTGATAGTATTGGCTTTTCCTATAGACTCAATGTGATCTTGGATCACTAAAATGTAAAATGTAGAGTCTTGAGATTTTGAGCTTGAGTCAATCCTTTTATCCTTAGTATTTTGAGGGATCCACTTTCCTCATCCATGCCATGCCATTCATTGAGCTTTTCCTGAAATATTTGTCTTGGAAAAGTATTAGCTCAATGGGCTATATCTTGTTAGGAATTACCAAAACCACCTAGGGATAGTTGCACTTTCAATCTCCCCCCTTTTGGTTATTGATGACAACATATAGATCAAAACTTCGACAAATGATAATAAGATTGAAAAACATCGTCGCTTTGAGAAGTATGTGATAAGCAAGAGCTCTCTCTAAATTTGTGCATAGTTTAAGATTTGCTTTGGACTGCAAATGCACAAGGAGTTAGGCTCATGGGTTACTCTTCCATTTCACATACATCTTGGTGGAGTGCTCAAAATATTAAAGATTGAATACATGCACTCATCACCAAGCAAAGTGAATGATCATATAAAGATAAATGAGATATAGTCATCTAACTAGCATTAAGATAGCATATGATCAGACACATGATCATCATTGTATCACACAGACAATAACGTAGTATCTCAAGCAAGCAAAAGCAAATAGAGTTCAACCACAAAGACAAGAGAGAACAAAAGCAGACTCTCTCTCTCTCGAAGCCTATGATATATACATTTTTCTCCCCCTTTGGCAACAAGTTACCAAAAAGTTCATAGAAAATGCATAGTACTATTTCTTCTCTCAGGCTTGGTCTTGATGTGGTGGTGTAGATATGACTCCATGGACGAAGGCTTCTGTTGATGTGGATGGAGCTGGAGGAGTTGGTGCTGGAGCTGGTTGCACTGGAGCTGTAGCTGGTGTAGATGAAGTGGCTCTGGTGTCTGTCACTGGCACTGCAACTGATCTCTGAGCTCTAGGCACTCTGGCAAATGCATCTATGGTTGTCTTGCCCTTCCTCTCCTGCATATCTTCCTGAAGTTGCTCCACAACAGACTGGATCTTAGTTACTTTCACATCTAGGTCATAGAATTTTTGTTCCATGATTCTTTCCAGGCTCTCCTGGTTTTGAGTTAGGGTGGCCAACCCCTTCTCAATCCTCAGAGTTGGTGCTATTAAGTAACCAAGCTGGTCCTGCTTGCTCTTCAAAAAGTACTCAGATGCCTCATCAATTGTTGGCATCTTGGCAGCCTTCTCCTTCTTTGCCTTCTCCTTCTCTTGAGCTTGCACTGAAGATGGTTCATTCTCATTCATGACTACTTGATTATCCTCAAAGTCTAGATAGATAGCAAAATGTTCCTTGTCCAACAAGTATTTGCCTGTGCCCATCTTGGAGTTGATCAACTCCTGGATCTGTGGGGCATACCCACACCTTCTCTTCTGGTCTGCTGCTGTCCTCTTGATAGTCTCAACTATGAGGCTCATGACCTTGAATTTCTGAGGCACATCAAATATGTGTAGCAAGTTTATTGCATGCTCTCTGATCTTGTTGTGGTCACCTGACTTGAGCAAGAGAGTGTGCCTTAGGATCCAGTTGATCATTGGCAGCCCTGACAGAAGGAAATGGACAGACCCAAACATGAAAGTCTCAAGAGCTTTGTCTGGTATCTCCTTGTATATGAGTGACATAGAGTTGTGATCCTTCTTCTTCTTGGAGTAGACATCCAAGTCATCTTCACTCTCCTCTGGTGCATTGATTAGTTTGGCCCATTCTTCAATTGTGGACTGTACCTTGTACCTTCAGACGTCCAGACTATTCTGCCATGAGGATAAAAGTGAGCTGTGGAGTAGAATTGCATTACGAGCTCATCATTCAAGTTGGTGAACTTCTGTCCAACAAAGTCATCAACTCCACAAGCCTTAAAGGTGTCAAACACTCCTGGGTAGTGATCCTCATTTGCCTTTATGTATTTCCAGTCCACCCACTTCATGTCACAAACTATGAGTTTCTTATCCAACAGCACAGTCTCATAGAAAACCTGTTGTTCCTTAGTGTGGAACATGTAGTCAACAATAGTCCTTCTCCTGATTGCATAAGGATCAGACAATCTCCACTGCCTGAGTCCTGCATCCTTCCTCAGCTTCATGTTCTCAGCCACTGGATGAGCATCATTGTGGTCTGGAATCTTAGGTTTCAGCTTCCTTAGAACTTGTCATTCATCTTCTTCCTCGGCAACTTCAGGCACTAGGGCCTTGGTCTTCTCAGCAGCTGGTATACTCCTGGTATTCCTCTTAGGTGCAGACTTGGCCTTGGAGGCAGCTTTGGGTGCTTCTTTGGGCTTTGATGATGCAGCCCCTGACCTTATAGCATCACCCATAAGCTTTTGTGCCTTGGGTGCTGGAGCAGCAACTTCTTCTTCCTCTTCCTCTTCCTCTTCCATCATGGAAGGCTGTCCAGCAACTCTGGCCATGGTCTTCTTGACTCTTTCCTTTCTCTTCTTCCCTTCTGCATAAGCCTCTTTGGGATCAGATTTCTCAGGTTCTTGAGTTGAAGCTCTGACTTTCAGCATAGTTGTCCTCTTGGCAGGGACCTTCCTATTTAGTCCTGGCTTTTGTGGATGCAGCTGAGCCATATTCCTTCTTGAGCACTATCTTCTTGGAAGTAGCCTCATCCTCTTCTGCCACATAGTCTTCACCCTCAGAGTCTAAGGTTCTCTTCCTTCTGGCCCTGGTGGTAGCTTTGGGCAAGTTGCTTAGGGTGCTCCTGCTGCCATCATCTCAGGTGCTAGAGGGACTAGTGCCCTCACTCATGTGAATCTGCTCCTCTTCCCTGTTCTGGCTATCACTTTGGTCTGACATGCTGCAAACACTGACTGCTGACCCTGTGAATAGTTGTAGATGAGATAGAATGGATGAGCATCACAAAATGCAGAGGTTTTTGCAAAAGAATGACTCAAAAACTTAGTTTTAGTTTTCCACAGAAATCATTTCGGATCAACCGATTTCCAACTCGGTGATACCGAAGCAGCTTTTGGAACCTAAACTAGTGAACTCGGTCAGACCGAGTCACAGTTCGGTGGCACCGAGACTGCTAGGGTTTCACAGAGTTCTAAACTCAGTCACACCGATTTGCAATTCTCGGTCAGACCGAGAATCACTTGTGCAATGGCCTTAGCCGAATCGGTGGAACCGGGTTTTTCAACTCGGTGGGTCCGAGATGGTTTCGGCGGAAACCTAACCCTAAATTTTCAATTCCCATCTAATCTAAGGATTGTTTTGACTGGATAGAAGCGTTTCAATCGTGGCAAGAATCATTATGAACACAATGTGCTAGGAATCGGATGGGGATAGCACTGTGATCGATTACATACCCTAGTTTGGCGATGAACTCGCTACGGCGGCAACGGCGGGGATGAATTCTGTTGACGGCGACGGAGACCAGCGACTGGAGGCGGCTGGCGATGAAGTCGACGATCCGGAGACCTTGGAGGCAGAGCGAGCTATGCGCGGGCGAAGGGGTTTGGAGAAAGTTTCCAAATTTTTGCCCATGAGTATATATAGCCCGACCCTGTCGGTGTGACCGAGTGGAACAACTCGGTGGCACTGAGATGCATAACTGTTGACAGTTACAGCAACTCGGTGAGACCGAAGAGTTTAAATCGGTTGCACCGAGATTGAAAACCTAGATCGACTTAGTGATCTCAGTATGACCGAAATGGAAGAATCGCTCAGACCGAAACGCACAAAGAAGTTTTGGAAGTTTAAGTCTAAGACGAATCGGGGACTCCGAGTGCTCCTCACACAGAGTGGTTTGAATCTGACTTGATCAAATTTTATGATGTAGCATGAATAGAGTTTGAGACAAGAAAAGCATAGATAACTAGAGAAGGTTCTTAGGCATTCTTGTTATCCCACTTGGCAAAAGAAAAAGAAGCCAATCAATCAAAGCAACAAGTGGATGTCCTCGAATGAGTAAAATATGCAACCAACATGCTCACACAATAAAATGGCAAATGAAATATGTGGCAAAGCACGCACAACCAATTTTAGCATCTATCAAACAATTGGCGATGACTAGGTCATCTATATATGAGTATATTGACTTAGGAGTCAAATGAGAACATTTGATCATAGGTCATACTCATCGTTTAAGCTCAAGTGGGGTTACCACTTTTACATAATTCATTGATGTGTACACATCATTAGAGTTGCTTTGACTCAATTCTTAGAGTTAAGCTCCCCCTAGATGTGAGATCCCCCCTTAGAGGGATGCGTAACCTTGGGTTTTGTCGATGATGACTTCATGTAGGTGTTGAAGATGTGGATGCTCAATGTTGATGAAGATCATTTGGAGCAATCCTTTTGAGTGAGTTGCACTTTCAATACCTACACAGGTTAGTCCCACAAGGAACAAACAAGTATATCAATAGACATAGAGTGATGCACACAGAAGATGATGTCCATGAAAGCATTAGGTTACCTTGTCCCTTGTCTTACCAACATGAGGGTTTGTGACTCCTTGAACTAGTGCAAGATGTGGAAGTTGATTGCACTTGTTGTTGCCAATAGGATATGAGTGAAGAATCTTGGCGGAGTCACCCTCAAGTACTCTCTAGTTCTTATTCTTCGGGATCCACATCATATTGATGGGAATCCTTGGAGTTGTAGTCGTGCTTGATGAAGTAGAACTTGCCGTAGTCTTGGGAACCCACTTTACCAAGGCCTTAGGAGCTTCTTCAAATGTATCAATATCCTCTTGAAGCTTGTCCTAGCCTTTTTGCTTGTGGTCTTGTGGTGGAAGATCATCTTGAGTGAGGGAGTTCCGGACTAGGGGGTGTCCGGATAGCCGAACTATCATCATCGGCCGGACTCCAAGACTATGAAGATAGAAGATTGAAGACTTCGTCCCGTGTCCGGATGGGACTTTCCTTGGCGTGGAAGGAAAGCTTGGCGATACGGATATGTAGATTTCCTACCATTGTAACCGACTCTATGTAATCCATAGGACGAACAACAATCATACCATAGGCTAGCTTCTAGGGTTTAGCCTCCTTGATCTCGTGGTAGATCCACTCTTGTAACACACATCATCAATATTAATCAAGCAGGACGTAGGGTTTTACCTCCATCAAGAGGGCCCGAACCTGGGTAAAACATCGTGTCCCTAGTCTCCTGTTACCATCCGCCTAGACGCACAGTTCGGGACCCCCTACCCCAGATCCGCCGGTTTTGACACCGACATTGGTGCTTTCATTGAGAGTTCCTCTGTGTCGTCAGCGATAGGCTCGATGGCTTCTTCGACGATCATCAACGACACAGTCCAGGGTGAGACCTTTCTCCCCGGACAGATCTTCGTATTCGGCGGCTTCGCACTGCGGGCCAATTCGCTTGGCCATCTGGAGCAGATCGAAAGCTACGCCCCTGGCCGTCAGGTCAGGTTTGGAAGTTTGAATTTCACGGCTGACATCCGCGGGGACTCGATCCTCGATGGATTCGAGCCACAGCCGAGCGTGCCGCACAATCACGGTGGGCATGATTTATCCCTACAGCCGGACAATACCCTGGAGGCCGCACTTGAACCCGCTCCGATCTTCAATTCGGAGCCGGCTGCGCAGATCGAGAACGGATGGCTAGACACCGCCTCGGGGGCTGCAACCTCTACGGTGATAGAGCCGAACACTGACCTTGTCCCTCATAAAGCTCGTGACTCCGAGGTGTCGGACTCCTTGCCGGACTCTGAACCTCCCGCTCCCCCTCCGATCGAATCCGATTGGGCGCCGATCATGGAGTTCACCGCAGCGGACATCTTTCAACACTCACCTTTCGGCGACATCCTGAGTTCACTAAAGTATCTCTCATTATCAGGAGAGCCCTGGCCGGACTGTGGCCAGGACGGTTGGGATGCGGACGACGAAGAAATTCAAAGCCCACCCACCACCCACTTGGTAGCCGCTGTCGACGATCTAACCGACATGCTAGACTACGACTCCGAAGACATCGATGGTATGGACGACGATGCCGAAGACGAACAAGAACCGGCGCCTATCGGGCACTGGAAAGCCACCTCATCATATGACATATACATGGTGGATATCCCAAAGGATGGTAATGGCAAAGGAACAGAGGAGGATGACCCCTCCAAGAAACAGCCCAAGCGCCGTCGTCAGCGGCGCCGCTCTAAATCCCGCCACAGCAAGAATGAAGATTCCGGCACCGGAGATAACAATACACCGGACAGTGCCGAAGACAACCCACTCCAGCAAGATCCAGTGCAGGAGGATGGAGACGCCAGCCCTCATGAGAGAGCGGCAGAAGAAGAGGTAGAGGATTATATGCCTCCCTCCGGAGACGAAGCAAGCCTCGACGACGATGAATTCGTCGTGCCTGAGGATCCCGTCAAACAAGAGCGTTTTAAACGCAGGCTTATGGCCATGGCGAACAGCCTCAAGAAAAAGGAGCAACAGCTTAGAGCTGATCAAGATCTGCTAGCCGACAGATGGACTGAAGTCCTCGCGGCCGAAGAGCATGAGCTCGAACGCCCCTCCAAAAGCTACCCTAAACACAAGCTGCTCCCCCGCTTAGAGGAGGAAGCGTATGAACCCGCATCACCAGGAGACAATACGGCTGACCGACCACCCCGTGGTCGCGATAGAGAGGCATCTAGGCCCTTCAATAGACCCGTACCCCGGCATCGCTCGAAAAGCACAAGGTCACAGGGGAATGCTCCGGACTTGCGAGATATATCGGAGGATAAGGCAAGACAATCAAGATCGATCTATGGATCGCATGGGCGCCCCAAGATACGTGACGATAACCGTCGCGCCGGACACAGTAAGTCCGGCCAGGCCGAACAAAATAGACCAAGCTCCCTTGAGCTCCGTCGTGATATCGCCCAGTACAGAGGCGCCGCACACCCACTATGCTTCACAGATGAAGTAATGGATCATCAAATCCCCGAAGGGTTTAAACCCGTCAATATTTAATCCTACGATGGCACAACAGACCCCGCGGTTTGGATCGAAGACTATCTTCTTCACATCCACATGGCCCGCGGTGACGATCTTCACGCCATCAAATATCTCCCCCTCAAGCTTAAAGGACCAGACCGGCATTGGCTTAACAGCTTGCCAGCAGAGTCAATTGGGAGTTGGGAAGACCTGGAAGCCGCATTCCTCGATAACTTCCAAGGCATGTATGTGCGACCACCAGACGCTGATGACCTAAGACACATAATTCAGTAGCCAGACGAATCGGCCAGACAATTCTGGACACGGTTCTTAACCAAGAAAAACCAAATCGTCGACTGTCCGGATGCGGAGGCCCTCGCGGCCTTCAAGCATAATATCCGCGACGAGTGGCTTGCCCGGCACCTGGGACAGGAAAAGCCGAAATCCATGGCAGCCCTCACGTCACTCATGACCCGCTTCTACGCGGGTGAGGACAACTGGCTAGCACGCAGCAACAACCTCAGCAAAAATTCTGGCAGTCCGGATTTCAAGGACCGAAATGGCAGGCCGCGTCGTAACAAAAACAAACGCCACACTAACGGCGACAATAGTGAGGATACGGCAGTCAATGCCGGATTCAGAGGCTCTAAACCCGGTCAGCAGAAAAAGCCATTCAAAAGAACTACTCCGGGTCCGTCCAATTTGGACCGAATACTCGACCGCTTGTGCCAGATACACGGCACCCCCGAAAAGCCAGCTAACCACACCAATAGGGACTGTTGGGTATTCAAGCAGGCAGGCAAGTTAATTGCCGAAAACAACGACAAGGGGCTGCATAGCGATGACGAGGAAGAGACCCGACCACCGAACAATAGAGGATAGAAGGGTTTCCCCCACAGGTGCGGACGGTGAACATGATATACGCAACGCACATACCCAAAAGGGAGCGGAAGCGTGCACTCAGGGATGTATACGCGATGGAGCCAGGTGCCCCGAAGTTCAATCCATGATCTTCCTACCTGATCACTTTTGACCGAAGGGACCACCCCACCAGCATCCGCCACGGCGGATTCGCCGCATTGGTCTTAGACCCAATCGTCAATGGATTTCACCTCACCAGAGTCCTAATGGATGGCGGTAGTAGCCTGAACCTGCTTTATCTGGATACAGTGTGCAAAATGGGCATAGACCCCTCAAGGATTAAACCTACCAAGACGACCTTTAAAGGCATCATACCAGGTGTAGAAGCCAATTGTACAGGATCAATTACACTGGAAGTGGTCTTCGGATCGCCGGATAACTTCCAAAGCGAGGAGTTAATCTTCGACATAGTCCCGTTCCGCAGTGGCTATCACGCCCTACTCGGACGTACTGCGTTTGCAAAGTTCAACGCGGTGCCGCACTACGCATACCTCAAGCTCAAGATGCCAGGCCCTTGAGGAGTCATCACGATCAATGGAAACACTGAACTTTCTCTCTGCACGGAGGAACATACAGCGGCTCTCGCGGCAGAAGTGCAATGCAGCCTCTTAAGGCAATTCTCGAGTCCGGCCGTTAAGCGGCCGGACACAGCTAAGCGCGCCCGGAGTAACATTCAACAAGACCATCTGGCACGTTCCGAGCACGCATAGCAGTGCGGCCCCAACCCCAACCCCTGTAAAACGTCAAGACAGGTCCCTCGCGTACACCATTACGCTCTAAAGATACCATGGGCATGGGGAGAGGGGCACGACCACGATAGGCCCAGACTGCGGCTCAACCACACCAGGGGCTCTCAAGTGTGTCGTTCTTTTTCTTTTCCTTTTTCTTTTTTTACCCACAGGACTCCATTCGTCAGAGGCCCTGTCCGGCAGCAGACCTGCCGAACTCACGATGCAACAACCAGGGAAGGATAAAGGCTACAACGAATATACATGTGGTCTCCATTACGAGCATTTTTATACACCAATCCGCAGCCTACCCCTGGAGGGGGACATGTTTAACAGTCACATTCCTTGCTTATCGCACCATTTGTATCATTCTGCACTTACAACAGTCTTTCTTGAATAAACAATGAAGCACCTTCTTGCTTATAATTGCATTTCCTTTTTCTACATATGTTCATTTATGGCATGTTGCATCCGTACGCTTTGGTACGGCTAAAATACACCAGGGGCTTATGTTTCCCGCACCACGGTGTGATAAAGTCCAAACACTTTCACAAGTGCGGTACCCCAAACTTATAGCACTATATGCATCGGCTCCGAATCATGTCTTGGGTCAATAGTTGGGTTTGCCCGGCTCCCATGTTTTGGTACCTTACGTTCCGTTATATCGGCTAAGGTAGCATTGGGAGAACCACTGCGATTGCGCCCCAGTTGAGCTGGGTCAACGCCTCAGTGGAGAAAGCTAAAACTGACCATCATGATGAGGCGAGAGCCATTCGCTGTTCGAGAGGTTTTTTGCGAGTCCTTAAAGACTTATGCCGCTTAGAGCGAGGAGCCGGATCCTGTCCGGCACAGGCGTGGATAGCGCCCCAAATTCGGCCTTCCGAAGACTAGGGGCTTCGCTGAAATTTAAAATTATAGAATTCTATGGCTAAGTGAGAGTGTTCAAGCATTATAAGTCCGGTTGCCTTGTTCGCTGTGTTGAGCGCCTCCCTAGATGGACCCAAAAATGGGAACAAGAGTGCTCAAGTTTATCCCGAACACCCCAGCACTCGTGGCATGGGGGCTGAAGCCGACGACTTGCCTTCTCTCAGATTTGATAAACAGCCGCACAGAAGGTAATATTTTAAATCAACAAGCGTTGCTTAGCGCATATGAACTAAATTTTCAGCGCACAGGATAACAAAATGTGAGTCTACTAAAAAATTACATCTTTGGAGCACTCCCCCGCAATAGTGAGGGCACCCTTCAGCACACTCTTATAATACATCTCGGGCGTGCGATGCTCCTTGCCCTTTGGTGGCGGGTCCGTCACAAGCTTCTGGGCATCCATCTTGCCCCAGTGCACCTTTGCGCGGGCAAGGGCCCGACGGGCACCCTCAATACAGGCGGAGTGCTTGATGACTTCAACCCACGGGCACGCATCCACCAGCCGCCACACCAGGCTGAAGTAGCTCCCAGGCACGACCTCCTTAGGCCACAGCCGAACTATGAGGCCCTTCATGGCCTGTTCGGCCGCCTTGTGGAGCTCGACCAGCTGCTTTAGCTGGTCGCTAAGGGGCACCGGATGTCCGGCCTCAGCATACTGAGACCAGAAGACCTTCTCCGTAGAGCTCCCCTCCTCGGCCCGGTAGAATGCGGCAGCATCAGACACACTGCGAGGAAGATCTGCGAACGCTCCTGGAGAGCTCTGAATTCGGGTAAGCAACAGGTAATTAACACTCACATGCTTACTTTGCATGAAAAATGCCTTACCCGCTGCTATTTTCTTCACCGCCTCAATCTCCTGGAGGGCCTTGTAGGCTTCGGCCTTAGCGGCTTTGGCACTCTCAAGAGCCGTTGCAAGCTCAGACTCTCGAGTCTTTGAGTCACGCTCCAGGCTCTCATCTTTTTCACGAGATCCTGGAGCTCTTGCTGTACCTCTGCCACCCGCGCCTCCTGCTTCTCTCGCTCGGTGCGTTCCGCGGCCGCATTGCGTTCGGCCGCGGCAACCGCCTCTTTCAGGGTGGCCACCTCGTTAGTGGCCCCTGCAATACCCACGTTATCCTTGTCATTCTTTTTGCAACCAAAATCCTTTTCTGTAAGGTACAATTTTAATAAGGTGTTACTTACCTCCCTTGTCCTCGAGCTGCTTCTTGGCACGGCCGAGCTCGTTCTTGGACCGCTCGAGGCTTTCCTTCAAATTATTGACCTCCGTAGTCAGTGCGGCAGAGGTCAGCAGCGCAGCCTGTAATCCCATATTGACGTATTTTTTATGACTCCTGCGTATATCTTCTTAAGATCCTCAGTCCGACTTTTCTTTCCGAACACCGAACCGAGCATCAGGGGCTACTGTCTATGCGGTACCTTTTTACATATATTGAAATTCTTACCTCAAAGCCTGTTAAGAGGCTTCTGCAGGCTTCAGTCAGCCCGCTCTTGGCGAGCTGCACCTTCTGAATCACCGCACTCACAACAGTGCGGTGTTCCTCTTCGATGGAGGCGCCGTTGAGCACCTCCAGCAAATTATCTGGCGCCTCCGGTTGGACGGAGGCAGCCGGCGTCACGGTCTTGCCCTTCTTATGAAGGGGTCGCCCGCCGAACTCCGGAGCCACTGTGGGTTCCGGGGCCGAGTCCGGTGCAAACTCCGGGAGGTTGTCCTGTGACACCTCCGGGGCCTCCGCCTCCTGGTGGGTCCCTTCCTGGGATCCCACCTCGGCATCATCCGCAGCGCGGGGGTGGAGGCAGTCGGAAGGGAATCCATGTCCGACGCACCTAAGGACCCGCTCGACGAAGCGGGAAGATCATCCTTGGGCGGACTGCAGGCTAGTATGCGGCATTAAAAGGACATTATGTGGCGAAAAGGAAAAACCTTGAAGTTATTCAGGAGTCCGGATACTTACGATCTCGCCTGGGGCTTGGCCCTTGGAGGCCAGTCCTCGTCGTCGTCACTGGCATTGGTGGAGCACTCTGGGGGAAGAGTTTTTCCCTTCTTGGACCCCTCGGCCTCCCTTGTTGGGGAGGCCTTCCTTTTCTTCCCTCCCCCCCGCTGGGGGAGAGGCTTTCTTCTTCTCCTCCTCGCCTGGGTGGGAGGAGTCGGCCTCGGATTCATCATCCGATAGCACCTGAAAAAGGGAACCCTTCCGAGTCCCCGTGGCCTTCTTCTTGGCCTTCTTCTCCGGCACCATGTGGGGCGCGGAGCCAGCAGCCCCGTTAGGCGGGCGTCCGCTGGGTCCTCTGGCAATGGGGCCGAACAGATAGTCCGTTCGGCCTTCGCCAGCCAGTCCTGTCAAAGTTAAAGGGAGTTTAGATCCCGCATAGAGTCAAACTATGGAAAACGAGTGGCAAAATCACTTACCTCGTCAGCTGGACGCTGCGAGCGGAATCCGCGATCTTCGGTAGCGGATGCGGGAGCCTCGGCGCCCTTGAACAGCACCTTCCAGACATCTTCGTATGTAGTGTCGAAGAGCCCGCTCAGGGTCTGGTGCTGCACCTGATCGAACTCCCACATGTTGAAGCCCCGTCGTTGGCACGGGAGAATCCGGCGGATGAGCATGACCTGGACTACGTTGACAACCTTGAGCTTCTTGTCCACCAGCTTCTGGATACGGGCTTGGAGTCCGGTCAGCTCCTCCGAATCCCTCCAGATCTGGCCACTCTCTTTCCAGGAGGTGAGCCGTGTAGGGATGCCGGATCTGAATTCGGGAGCCGCTGCCCAATCAGGGTCACGCGGCTCGGTGATGTAGAACCACCCCGATTGCCACCCCTTTATGGTTTCCACGAAAGTGCCCTCCAGCCACGTAATGTGGGACATCCTGCCCACCATGGCACCTCCGCACTCCGCTTGGCTGCCCTTCACAACCTTCGGCTTGACACTGAAGGTCTTGAGCCACAAGCCGAAGTGGGGCTGGATGCAGAGGAAGGCCTCGCACACGACGATAAACGCCGAGATGTTGAGGACAAAATTCGGGGCCAGATCATGGAAATCTAGGCCGTAGTAGAACATGAGCCCCCGGACAAAGGGATGAAGTGGGAAGCCCAGTCCGCGGAGGAAATGGGGAAGAAATACTACCCTCTCATGGGGCCTGGGGGTGGGGATGAGCTCTCCCTCGTCGGGGAGCCGGTGCGCGATGTCGCTGGACAAGTATCCGGCGTCGCGCAGCTTCTGGATCTGCCCCTCCGTGACGGAGGAGGCCATCCACTTGCCTCCCGCTCCGGACATAGTTGGAGAAGGTTGAGGTGAGAAGTGCGGACTTGGGCGCTGGAGCTCGAGTTCACGGAGATGGATAAGCCAAGGAGGAAGAAGGCGCAGGTAAAAGGGTTGGATCTTTATCCCTTTATATGGGCGGGCAAAAACATGTGTCCCCACCGGCCTGGTAAAACTCGCTTATCTCCCAAGCGTCACAATCAATGGTGCGGTTGGGTTACCCACGTCCATATTGATGGGAATCCCGGAATAAGGGGAACACGATCTCTGCTTCGACAAGACATGCCAAGGAAACTGCCTCGCTAAACGCACGGAGGTGGAACAACAAAAACAATTCAAATAAAGGCTTGGTAGTGGTGTGACGTCATGCCACAGAATACGTCAGCGGATTGAACTTGTGTAATATTATTCTCTCTACGGTGGTATGTGGAATTTATTTTGCAGAGCCGGACACTATCCTGGTGTTCACGATCTTCTATAAATTATTCAGAGGAAGAACCCGCCTTGCAATACCGAAGACAACATGCGCGCCAGACTCGTCGTCATTGAAGCCTGGTTCAGGGGCTACTGAGGGAGTTCCGGACTAGGGGGTGTCCGGATAGCCGAACTATCATCATCGGCCGGACTCCAAGACTATGAAGATAGAAGATTGAAGACTTCGTCCCGTGTCCGGATGTGACTTTCCTTGGCGTGGAAGGCAAGCTTGGCGATACGGATATGTAGATTTCCTACCATTGTAACCGACTCTGTGTAACCCTAGCCCTCTCCGGTGTCTATATAAACCGGATGGCTTTAGTCCATAGGACGAACAACAATCATACCATAGGCTAGCTTCTAGGGTTTAGCCTCCTTGATCTCGTGGTAGCTCCACTCTTGTAACACACATCATCACTATTAATCAAGCAGGATGTAGGGTTTTACCTCCATCAAGAGGGCCCGAACCTGGGTAAAACGTCGTGTCCCTCGTCTCCTGTTACCATCCGCCTAGACGCACAGTTCGGGACCCCCTACCCGAGATCCGCCGGTTTTGACACCGACATTGAGCTTGTGTCCCCTTGAAGGAAGTAGGATCATACTTCTCTTATTGAGGAACAAACTTCATCTTGGGGTATTGATCTTCTTCCCACTCAACTCCATTGGCATTGAACTTACGTTCAAAACCAACACCTTGGTTCTTCCGGTGCCTTCCGTGCTTGCGTACAATTTCCTCGAATTGCTTACTCCCAGCAAGGCTCTTCTATACACCTTTCTCTATAATTCCCTTCAATAAGCTATTTTCTTTCTCAAGTGTAACTTGGCTAAGAGAATCATTAGTGTAATCAAGAGAACTACTAGAAGCAACAATATTGGATTTAGCATGATTGTTGTTACTACTAGAGGAATAATCCTTCTTGTTTTTGTTACTAGACTTCACTTGATGCATGTAAGTAGATAAGAGTAAACGCCTGGCCATGTAAGAAGAACTTTTCTTACGAAGATCATCATTGATTGCCTTTAAGAACTCATGCTCTTGCTCAAGATTGAGCTTTTCAAAGCGTAACTTCTCATGAGTCCTCAAAAGTTCTCGATGATCCCCTAAGATAGTTTCATGAGCTAACTTAAGACTGTTTAGTTCTTTAGTTAGAAGCTCAATCTTCTCCTTACCATTGTCATTCGTTTTATCTTGTTTAGCATGATTAATTGACGTTTCATCATAGTATTCATCACTAGAGTTGTCAATAAGTAAATCATCATCACCTAGCAAGTCATCTTCATCACTATTGAAATCAACATACTCAGGGTGTGTTACCTTAGGGCCTTTAGCCATGAAGCATCTTCCAATTCCTTCATTTGGTGAATCAAATATGTCATAGGAGTTGGTTGTCACCAGTGCTAGACCGGCAACACCTTCATCTTGAGTATGTTCGGAGTCGGAGTGATAGCTTCTCTCGGAGTGATGTTTAGAGTCGGAACCGGATACCCATTCACCAACATGAGCTTGATGTCTTCGTTTTGTGTAGCTCTTTGATGACTTGTCCTTCCTTTCCGAATCCTTGCTTCTCCGGGATGTTCTTCTTTCATAACGATCATCTCTACTCCTCCTCTCTCCTAGCGGTGATTCTTCTCTTCTACTTCTTTTCTTTGGAGAATCTTCTCTTCTTTTGTAGGGTGCCGTACACTCATTGGAATAGTGTCTGGGTCTCCCACAATTGTAGCAACTTCGCTCTCGACTGGAAGATCTTTTGTCATTGTAGGACCTTGATTTGGACCTTCTCTCTTTGCTTCTACTCTTGTAGAATTTGTTAAAGTTCTTCACCATTAAGCTCAATTCTTCATTGAAGGTTAGTTTCTCACTTGATGATGTAGGGGCTTCACATGAGGCTTTATAAGCACCACTTGACTTGTTGTGAAGTTCCTCCTTATCCTTGAGTGACATCTCATGAGTAACAATTCTTCCAGTGACCTCCGTTGGCTTGAGATTCCTGTAATGTGGCATCATTTGGATCAATGTGCACACGGTATCATATTTTCCATCCAATGCTCTTAGGATCTTCTTGATGATGAATTTGTCGGTCATCTCTTCACTTCCTAAGCCCGCAATCTCATTTGTGATAAGAGCAAGCCTAGAGTGCATTTCAGCGACACCTTCACAACCCTTCATTTTGAACTTGTCAAGTTGACTTTGGAGCACATCCAACTTGGATTCCTTGACGGAGTCAGTACCTTCATGCATATCAATCAAAGTATCCTAGATTTCCTTTGCATTCTCAAGACGGCTGATTTTGTTGAATTCTTCGAGGCACAATCCGTTGAAGAGGATATCACAAGCTTGAGCATTGTATTGCAGCATCTTGAGTTCATCCGCGCTAGCTTCACGGTTTGGTTCCCTCCCATCAAAGAATTCACCTTGCAAGCCAATACACACAATAGCCCAAATGGCGCGAGAATATGCATTTTCATCTTATGCTTCCAACTAGCAAAATTAGTGCCATCAAAGTAAGGACCTCTACGGTGATAATTTCCCTCGCTAGACGCCATACTCTCCTAGGTTGTGAAACCAAGGCTATGACCACCAAAAGCTATGGAAATCAAAGCAAATGGAGACCAAGGCTCTGATACCACTTGTAGGATCTTGAAGTATGTCTAGAGGGGGGTGGGTGATTAGACTACTTGACCAATTAAAAACTTAACCTTTTCCCAATTTTAGTCTTTGGCAAATTTTAGCTATCTTAGACCAAGTCGAGCAATCTTCACACAATTCAAGCAAGCATGCAAAGAGTATATGAGAAGCGGAAAGTAAAGTATGCAACTTGCAAGAATGTAAAGGGAAGGGTTTGGAGATTCCAAACGCAATTTGGAGACACGGTGACTTTAAGCCGTGGTTCCGATAGGTGGTGCTATCATACATCCACGTTGATGGAGACTTCAACCCACGAAGGGTAACGGTTGCACGAGTCCACGAAGGGCTCCACCCACGAAGGGTCCACGAAGAAGCAACCTTGTCTATCCCACTATGGCCGTCTCCCACGAAGGACTTGCCTCACTAGCGGTAGATCTTCACGAAGTAGGCGATCTCCTTTCCCTTACAAACTCCTTGGTTCAACTCCACAATCTTGTCGGAGGCTCCCAAGTGACACCTAGCCAATCTAGGTGACACCACTCTCCAAGAAGTAACAAATGGTGTGTTGATGATGAACTCCTTGCTCTTGTGCTTCAAATGATAGTCTCCCCAACACTCAAATCTCTCTCACAGGATTTGGATTTGGTGGAAAGAAGATTTGAGTGGGAAGGAACTTGGGGAAGGCTAGAGATCAAGATTCATATGGAAGGAATGGAATATCTTGGCCTCAACACATGAGTAGGTGGTTCCCTCTCAGAAATGGTAAGTTGGAAGTGTAGGTTTGTTCTGATGGCTCTCTCTATGAATGAAGAGGAGGTGGAGGGGTATATATAGCCTCCACACAAAATCTAACCGTTACACATAATTTACAAATCTCGGTGGGACCGAATCAACAAACTCGGTCAGACCGATTTAGTAAACCTAGTGACCGTTAGTGATTTCGGTGGGACCGACATGCAACTCGGTAGGACTGATGTGGTTAGGGTTAGGTCATAACATAATCTCGGTGTGACCGATTACACAAACTCGGTGAGACCGATTTTGGTAATAAGCTAACCAGAGAGTTGGTCAGGTAAACTCGGTGGGACCGATTCGCTCTTTTTGGTGGGACCAAAATGTTACGTAAGGGAAACAGAGAGTTTACATTGCAATCTCGGTGGGACCAATCGCTCACTTCGGTTAGACCGAAACGTTACGAAGGGAAATAGAGAGATTACAATCCCATCTCGATGAGACCGAGATCCCTATCGGCGAGACCGATTTGCCTAGGGTTTGTGGCAGTGGCTATGACATTTGAACTCGGTGGCACTAGATAGAAAGAATCTATGGGGCCGAGTTTGACTTTAGGTTTAGGTCATATGAGGATATGAGAAAGTAGTTGAGGGTTTTTGGAGCATATCACTAAGCACTTGAAGCAAGAAACTCATTAAGCAACACCTCATCCCTCCTTGATAGTATTGGCTTTTCCTATAGACTCAATGTGATCTTGGATCACTAAAATGTAAAATGTAGAGTCTTGAGCTTTTGAGCTTGAGCCAATCCTTTTATCCTTAGTATTTTGAGGGATCCACTTTCCTCATCCATGCCATGCCATTCATTGAGCTTTTCCTGAAATATTTGTCTTGGAAAAGTATTAGCTCAATGAGCTATATGTTGTTAGGAATTACCAAAACCACCTAGGGATAGTTGCACTTTCAAATGGAAAACGAGATTTTGTTATACCCAAACAAAAAAGGACTGGAGGGAGTGATTGCTCTGACACGGACGCGACCTCTCATAGCGCAGGCATTGAACCAGCGCGCCGGCCAAGAGGGTCGCACTCGCTGCAGGCCCAACTGAGCACGCCTCCTCGCTGCGTGCAACCAGCTTAAGACGGCCCCGCCTGCCTTCATTGAATCCGCGCGTGTGCCGGCAACACATCCTTCTGCGAGCCGACAGGCATTTTAGAACACAAAAAATGACTAAAATATAATTAATTTACGCATGGTCTTGACTTGTTGTGCTCGCACTGGTAGCAGGAACTACTAGAGGTTTTTCTTTATTTATAACTCTCCTCACATTTTTTTGTGGCTTTGAAGTGAATCATGGTTGTGGACAGATATCTGTGAACATGAGTTTGTTGTGGAAGTTGAACTTGGAATGTCGGGCTTGCGCGTGAACTATACCATGTCCAATGCTTCGTCTGTTATTGTTTGGAAAGTAATTGTTGTTATGACATGACCCAAAAAAACATTTTGTGCCACATCAGTAGATGCACAGACATCACAATAGGCATGCTGACTGGATAAATATTTGAACCTAGCTATTATGAAGGAAATTTTATATTGACAACAGTTTTAGATAGCAGGAGACGCCTAGCCTGCTCTGCCTCTGCTAGCTTACTTCTGGCTTCTTCCATCTCTTCTTTGGCGTGGGTGAAGAGAGCATATGATTGCTCTTTTCGCTTCTTCAGGAACTCAGCTACATTCTCAAGGGCTGCTGCACACTTTCTTTCAGCCTTTACTAATGCCACGAGGACACGAACAGCTGACGACTCCACCTGGCTTGTGTGTATTCCAGCATCATCTGGGAATTTGCACCTTGTGTCTAATCCAGCATCATTAGGGAACTGGCACCTTGTGTGTAATCCAGCCTCATTTGGAAACATGATCTCGAGGTTGACCAAACTTCCCTCCTCGCAGGAACTGCATCCTGACATGAAGTTACTTCTTTTTGAGATCAATACTCAGAGCAACCTAGATCCATTTAGTAGAAGCCAGATAAATAGAACTCGGAGAAGTGAATTCAAAAGGAAAAAAAATATAAAAACAGACTACAAGGTGAGAACACCCACTTCCCACATCAATCTAAAAACCAAAGCATTAGACGATTAAGATTCTTCTTATTACACATCGAAGAACACCACGCTTAAGAGAAACAGAAACTACAACATATACACATCGAAGAACACGAGGCTAAACAAAAGTAATTGAAAGGGTGTTACTTACCAAAGCTCGTTTTACAGGTTCGGTGCAGCTCCTATTCAACTTGCCACACTCCTTGAAGATGTCCTGAATATCCCGTGTTTGGTCTTCATTGCTCCTCTGCATGTTCGCACTCGTGGTTTTAAAATCTCAACATGGCAAGAAAAATATACTACTAGTAATACTCGTGCATCTTGTGGGCAACATTAAAGCACTCATCTGCCATGTTAGAGCATCTCCAACAGAATCGCAACGCGCAGCACTTTAAAAAAGCGTTTATAGTGCTGAGATCGAGAAGTAGATACTAGAGAGTAGAGGATAGTTCTCAGCATAGATAGATAAAAAAAGATAACTCAACTACTCCTCGTCGTCCGACTCCTCCTCGGTGATGTCCTCCTCCGACGTCTGACTGTAGGCGTGAAGATATCGATCGTCGAATTCCCAGGGCGACGCTGCTCCTAGGCTCATGTTGAACTGAGCGTCCGCTTTTCGCCTATGTTTGTCCTCATGATAGGCGGCTCGCTCCGCCCTCCTCTTATCCCTTTCCGTCCTCCTTTGTGCGTAGAACTCGCGCTCGTTGATGATGTCTTGAGGGAAGTGTTGGCACCACAGCGCCATAGCTTCCTCGTCCATATCGGCGATGCCGAGACGGTGCTCCCGCCTCCGGTTGTCGCGACGATCCTCGTCAGTGCTAAGCCGCGGCAGAGGCGCGAGCTCCTGCGCCCGCTCCCGCGTTGGCACATTGGGGAAGTTCAATGTTCTATGAGGCCACCGGAGGCGCCACGCCGCCGCGTCGTACGCGCGGGCGGCCTCGTTGGCGGTGTCGAAATTTTCGAGGCCGAGTCTGAAAGTGCAACTATCCCTAGGTGGTTTTGGTAATTCATAACAACATATAACTCATTGAGCTAATGCTATTCCAAGACTATTATTTCAGGAAAGCTCAATGAATGGCATGGCATGGATGATGAAAGTGGATCCCTCAAAATATCAAGGACAAAGGATTGGCTCAAGCTCAAAAGCTCAAGACTCTTCATTTTACATTTTAGTGATCCAAGATCACATTGAGTCTATAGGAAAAGCCAATACTATCAAGGAGGGATGAGGTGTTGCTTAATGAGCCTCTTGCTTCAAGTGCTTATTGATATGCTCCAAATACCCTCAACTACTTTCTCACATCCTCATATGACCTAAACCCAAAGTTAAAATCGGTGACACCGATTCTTTCTATCCGGCGCCACCAAGTTGAAATGTCATAGCCACTGCCACAAACCCTAAGCAAATCAGTCTCACCGATAGGGATCTCGGTCTCGTCGAGATGGGATTGTAAAATCTTTGTTTCCCTTCATAACGTTTCGGTCTAACCGAAGTGAGCGATCGGTCCCACCGAGATTGCAATGTAAACTCTCTGTTTCCCCTTCGTAACTTTTCGGTCTCACCGAAAGAGCGAATCGGTCCCACCGAGTTTACCTAACCAACTCTCTTGAAAGCTTATTACCAAAATCGGTCTCACCGAGTTTGTGTAATCGGTCTTACCGAGATTACGTTACGCCCTATTTTTTTCCTTACCCTAACCATATCGGTCCTACCGAGTTGCATGTCGGTCCCACCAAAAATCCTAATGGTCCCTAGGTTTACTAAATCGGTCCGACCGAGTTTGTTGATTCGGTCCCACTGAGTTTGGTAAATTGTGTGTAACGGTTAGATTTTGTGTGGAGGCTATATATACCCCTCCACCTCCTCTTCATTCGTGGGGAGAGCCATCAGAACAAACCTACACTTCCAACTTATCATTTCTGAGAGAGAACCACGTACTCATGTGTTGAGGCCAAGATATTCCATTCCGACCATATGAATCTTGATCTCTAGCCTTCCCCAAGTTGCTTTCCACTCAAATTTTATTTCCACCAGATCCAAATCCCATGAGAGAGAGTTGAGTGTTGGGGAGACTATCATTTGAAGCACAAGAGCAAGGAGTTCATCATAAGCGCACCATTTGTTACTTCTTGGAGAGTGGTGTCTCCTAGATTGGCTAGGTGTCACTTGGGAGCCTCCGACAAGATTGTGGAGTTGAACCAAGGAGTTTGTAAGGGCAAGGAGATCGCCTACTTCGTGAAGATATACCGCTAATGAGGCAACTCCTTCACGGGCGACGGCCATGGTGGGATAGACAAGGTTGCTTCTTCGTGGACCCTTCGTGGGTGAAGCCCTCCGTGGACTCGCGCGACCGTTACCCTTCGTGGGTTGAAGTCTCCATCAACGTGGATGTACGATAGCACCACCTATCGGAACCACGCCAAAAACATCCGTGTCTCCAATTGCATTTGAATCCTCCAAACCCTTCCCTTTACTTTCTTGCAAGCTGAATGCTTTAATTTCCGCTGCTCATATACTCTTTGCATGCTTGCTTGAATTGTGTGATGATTGCTTGACTTGTCCAAAGATAGCTAAAATCTGCCAAAGACGAAAATTGGGAAAAGGTTAAGTTTTTAATTGGTCAAGTAGTCTAATCACCCCCCTCTATACATACTTCAAGGTCCTACAAGTGGTATCAGAGGTTTGGTCTCCATTTGCTTTGATTTCCATAGCTTTTGGTGGTCATAGCCTTGGTTTCACAACCTAGGAGAGTATGGCATCTAGCGAGGGAAATTATCACCGTAGAGGTCCTTACTTTGATGGTACTAATTTTGCTAGTTGGAAGCATAAGATGAAAATGCATATTCTCGGACATAACCCTGCCGTTTGGGCTATTGTTTGTATTGGCTTGCAAGGGGAATTCTTTGATGGGAGAGAGCCGAACCGTGAAGCTAATGCGGATGAATTGAAGATGCTGTAATACAACGCTCAAGCTTATGATATCCTCTTTAACGGATTGTGCCCCGAAGAATTCAACAAAATCAGCCATCTTGAGAATGCAAAGGAAATGGGATACTTTGATTGATATGCATGAAGGTACTGACTCCGTCAAGGAATCCAAGTTGGATGTGCTCCAAAGTCAGCTTGACAAGTTCAAAATGAAGGATGGTGAAGGTGTCGCTAAAATGTACTATAGGCTTGCTCTTATCACAAATGAGATTGCCGGCTTAGGGAGTGAAGAGATGACCGACAGATTCATCATTAAGAAGATCCTAAGAGCATTGGATGGAAAGTATGATATCGTGTGCACATTGATCCAAATGATGCCAAACTACAAAGATCTCAAGCCAACGGAAGTCATTGGAACAATTGTTGCTCATGAGATGTCACTCAAGGATAAGGAGGAACTTCATAACAAGTCAAGTGGTGCTTACAAAGCCTCATGTGAAGCCCCCACATCATCAAGTGAGAAACAAACCTTCAATGAAGAATTGAGCTTAATGGTGAAGAAGTTCAACAAATTCTACAAGAGTAGAAGCAAAGAAAGAAGCTCTAAGTCAAGGTCCTACAATGATAAAAGATCTTCTAGTTGAGAGCGAAATTGCTACAATTGTGGGAGACCTGGACACTATTCCAATTAGTGTACGGCACCCTACAAAAGAAGAGAAGATTCTCCAAAAAGAAGAAGCAAAAGAGAAGAATCACCACCACGAGAGAGGAGGAGTAGAGATGATCGTTATGAACGAAGACTCTCACGGAGAAGCAAGGATTCGGAAAGGACGGACAAGTCATCAAGGAGCTACATAAAACGAAGACATCAAGCTCATGTTGGTGAATGGATATCCGGCTCCGACTCCGACAATCACTCCGAGAGAAGCTATCACTCCGACTCCGAATACACTCAAGATGAAGGTGTTGCCGGTCTAGCACTTGTGTCAACCAACTCCTATGACATATTTGACTCACCAAATGAAGGAATTGGAAGATGCTTCATGGCCAAAGGTCCAAAGGTAACACATCCCGAGTATGTTGATTTCAATAGTGATGAAGATGACTTGCTAGGTGATGATGATTTACTTATTGACAACTCTAGTGATGAATACTATGATGAAACGTCAATTAATCATGCTAATCAAGATGAAATGAATGACAATGATAAGGAGAAGATTGAGCTTCTAACTAAAGAACTAAACACTCTTAAGTTAGCTCATGAAACTATCTTCGAAGATCATCGAGAACTTTTAAGGGCTCATAAGAAGTTACGCTTTGAAAAGCTCAATCTTGAGCAAGAGCATGAGTTCTTAAAAGCAATCAATGATGATCTTCGTAAGAAAAGTTCTTCTTACATTGCCAAGCGTTTACTCTTATCTACTTACATGGCTCAAGTCAAGTCTTGTAACAAGTACAAGAAAGATCCTTCCTCTAGTAGTAACAATAATAATGCCAAATCCAATATTGTTGCTTCTAGTAGTTCTCTTGATTCCACTAATGATTCTCTTAGCCAAGTTACACTTGAGCAAGAAAATAGCTTATTGAAGGGAGTTATAGAGAAAGGTGTATACAAGAGCCTTGCCGGGAGTAAGCAATTCGAGGAAATTGTACGCAAGAAAGGAAGGCACCGGAAGAATCAAGGTGTTGGTTTTGAACGAAAGTTCAATGCCAATGGAGTTGAGTGGGAAGAAGATAAATACCCCAAGATGAAGTTTGTTCCTCAACAAGAGAAGTATGATCCTACTTCCTTCAAGGGAACACAAACACAAGATGATCTTCTACCACAAGACCACAAGAACAAAGGCAAGGACAAGCTTCAATAGGAGATTGATGCATTTCAAGAAGCACCTAAGGCCTTGGTCAAGTGGGTTCCCAAGACTACGTCAAGTTCTACTTCATCAAGTACGACTACAACTCCAAGGATTCCCATCAAGATGATGTGGATCCCGAAGAAGAAGAACTAGAGAGTTCTTGAGGGTGACTCCGCTAACATTCTTCACTCATATCATTATGGCAAGGACAAGTGCAATCAACTTCCACATCTTGCACTAGTTCAAGGAGTCACAAACCCTCATGTTGGTAAGGAAAGGGACAAGGTAACCTAATGATTTCATGGATATCATCTTGTGTGTGCATCACTCTATGTCTATGGATATTCTTGTTTGTTCCTTGTGGGACTAACCCATGTAGGTATGTTGAAAGTGCAATTCACTCCAAAGGATTGCTCCAAATGATCTACATCAACATTGAGCATCCACATCTTCAACACCTACATGAAGTCATCATCGACAAAACCCAAGGTTAGTTCATCCCTCTAAAAGGGGATCTCACATCTAGGGGGAGCTTAACTCTAAGAATTGAGTCAAAGCAACTCTAATGGTGTGAACACATCAATGCATTATGTAAAAGTGGTAACCCCACTTCAGCTTAAACGATGAGTATGACCTATGATCAAATGTTCTCATTTGACTCCTAAGTCAATATACTCATATATAGATGACCTAGTCATCGCCAATTGTTTGATATATGCTAGAATTGGTTGTGGATGCTTTGCCACATATTTCATTTGCCATTCTATTGTGTGATCATGTTGGTTGCATATTTTTCTCATTCGAGGACATCCACTTGTTGCTTTGATTGTTTGGGTTCTTTTTCTTTTTGCCGAGTGGATGGACAAGAATGCCTAAGAACCTTCTCTAGCTATCTATGCTTTTCTCATCTCAAACTCTATTCATGCTACATCACAAAATTTGATCAAGTAAGATTCGAACCACTCTGTGTGAGGAGCACTCGGAGTGCCCGATTCGTCATAGACTTAAACTTCCAAAACTTCTTTGTGATTCTCGGTCTGACCGATTCCTCCATTTCGGTCCTACCGAGATCACTAAGTCGATCTAGGTTTTCAATCTCGGTGCAACCGATTTGAACATTTCAGTCACACCGAGTTGCTGTAACTGTATACAGTTATGCATCTCGGTGCCACCGAGTTGTTCCACTTGGTCACACCGACAGGGTCAGGCTATATATACTCACAGGCAAAAATTTGGAAATTTCTCCAAACCCCTTCGCCCGCGCATAGCTCGCTCTGCCTCCAGGGTCTCCGGATCGTCTCCTCATGGCCAGTCGCCTCCTGTCGCTGGTCTCCGCCGCCGTCAACGGAATTCACCCCCGCCGTTGCCGCCGTAGCGAGTTCATCGCCAAGCTAGGGTATGGACTCGATCATAGTGTTACCCTCGTCTGATTCCTAGCACATTGTGTTCTTTATGATTCTTGCCACGATTGAAAAACTCCTATCCAGTCAATACAATCCTTAGAATAGTTGTGATTTGTAAATTTAGGGTTAGGTTTCCGCCGAAACCATCTCGGACCCACCGAGTTGAAAAACTCGGTCCCACCAATTTGGTGAACGCCATTGCACTAGTAACTCTCGGTCTGACCGAGAATTGCTAATCGGTGTGACCGATTTTAGAACTTTGTGAAACCCTAGCAGTCTCGGTGCCACCGAACTGTGACTCGGTCCTACCGAGTGCACCAGTTTAGGTTCGAAAACTGCTTCGGTATCACCGAGTTTGAAAATCAGTTGATCCGAAATGTTTTCTGTGGAAAACTAAAACTGAGTTTTTGAATCATTCTTTTGCAAAAATCTCTGCATTTTGTGATGCTCATCCGTTCTATCTCATCTATAACTATACACAGGGTCAGCAGTCAGTGATTTCAGCATGATAGACCAAAGTGATAGTCAGAACAAGTCAGAAGAGCAGATTCACATGAGTGAGGGCACTAGTCCCTCAAGCACTGCAGATGATGGCAGCAGGAGCACCCCAAGCAATCTGCCTAAAGCTGCCACCAGGACAAGGAAGAAGAGAACCTCAGAATCTGAGGATGAGGATTATATGGCAGAAGAAGATGAGGCCACTTCCAAGAAGGTAGTGCTCAAAAAGGAGTATGGCTCAGCAAAGACCACAAAGCCTGGACTTAATAGGAAGGTTCCTGCAAACAGGACACCTATGCTGAAGGTCTGAGGATCAACACAAGTACCTGAAAAGCCTAATCCCAAAGAGCCATCTGGAGAAGGAGAAGGCAAGGAAAGAGAAGGCTGCCAAGATGCCAACTCAAGCAGAGGCTTCTGAGTACTTTATGAAGAACAAGCAGGAGCAGCTTGGTTACTTGATAGCATCAACACTGAGGATTGAGAAGGGGTTGGCCACCCTAACTCAAAACCAGGAGAGCCTGGAAAGAATCATGGAACAAAAATTCTATGATCTAGATGGCAAAGTGACTGAGATTCAGTCAGTTGTGGAGCAGCTTCAGGATGACATGCAGGAGAGGAAGGGCAGGACAACAACTGATGCATTTGCCAGAGTGCCTAGAGCTCAGAGATCAGCTGCAGAGTCAGTACAAGTCACCAGAGCCACATCATCTGCACCAGCTACAGCTCCTACAGCTCCAGGGAAACCAGCTCCGGCACCCACTCCTCCAGCTCCATCTACATCGACTGAAGCCTTCGTTCTTGGAGTTCTCCGAACACCACCACCTGAAGATCAAGCCTGAGAGTCGATCTAGCACTATGCATTTTCTATGAATTTTTTGGTAACTTGTTGCCAAAGGGGGAGAAAAATGTATAGATCATAGGCTTCGACAGAGAGAGTGTTGCTTTTATTCTCTCTTGCTTTGGTGGTTAAACTTTGTTCGCTTTTGATTGATTGAGATACTATGCTATTATCTGTGAGACATTGATGATCCTGTGTTTGATCATAAGCTACACTTATACCTGTTTGATGATATTATCTTACCTATCCTTTTATGATCATTCACTTTGCTTGGTGATGAGTGCATGTATTTAATCTTTATTATTTTGAGCGCTCCACCAAGATGTATGTGACATGGAAGAGTAACCCATGAGCGTAATTCCTTGTGCATTTGCAGTCCAAAGCAAATTTTAAACTATGCACAAATTTAGGGGGAGCTCTTGCTTATCACATACTTCTCAAAGCTTTGATCTATATGTTGTCATCAATTACCAAAAAGGGGGAGATTGAAAGTGCAACTATCCCTAGGTGGTTTTGGTAATTCATAACAACATATAGCTCATTGAGCTAATGCTATTCCAAGACTATTATTTCAGGAAAGCTCAATGAATGGCATGGCATGGATGATGAAAGTGGATCCCTCAAAATATCAAGGACAAAGGATTGGCTCAAGCTCAAAAGCTCAAGACTCTTCATTTTACATTTTAGTGATCCAAGATCACATTGAGTCTATAGGAAAAGCCAATACTATCAAGGAGGGATGAAGTGTTGCTTAATGAGCCTCTTGCTTCAAGTGCTTAGTGATATGCTCCAAATACCCTCAACTACTTTCTCACATCCTCATATGACCTAAACCCAAAGTTAAAATCGGTCACACCGATTCTTTCTATCCGGCGCCACCGAGTTCAAATGTCATAGCCACTTCCACAAACCCTAAGCAAATCGGTCTCACTGATAGGGATCTCGGTCTCACCGAGATGGGATTGTAATCTCTCTGTTTCCCTTCATAACGTTTCGGTCTAACCGAAGTGAGCGATCGGTCCCATCGAGATTGCAATGTAAACTCTCGGTTTCCCCTTTGTAACTTTTCAGTCTCACTGAAAGAGCGAATCGGTCCCACCGAGTTTACCTGACCAACTCTCTGGAAAGCTTATTACCAAAATCGGTCTCACCGAGTTTGTGTAATCGGTCTTACCGAGATTACGTTATGCCCTAACCCTAACCATATCGGTCCTACGGAGTTGCATGTCGGTCCCACCGAAAATCCTAACGGTCACTAGGTTTACTAAATTGGTCCGACCGAGTTTGTTGATTTGGTTCCACCGAGTTTGGTAAATTGTGTGTAACGGTTAGATTATGTGTGGAGGCTATATATACCCCTCCACCTCCTCTTCATTTGTGGAGAGAGCCATCAGAACAAACCTACACTTCCAACTTATCATTTCCGAGAGAGAACCACGTACTCATGTGTTGAGGCCAAGATATTCCATTCCTACCATATGAATCTTGATCTCTAGCCTTCCCCAAGTTGCTTTCCACTCAAATCTTCTTTCCACCAGATCCAAATCCCATGAGAGAGAGTTGAGTGTTGGGGAGACTATCATTTGAAGCACAAGAGCAAGGAGTTCATCATCAACGCACCATTTGTTACTTCTTGGAGAGTGGTGTCTCCTAGATTGGCTAGGTGTCACTTGGGAGCCTCCGACAAGATTGTGGAGTTGAACCAAGGAGTTTGTAAGGGCAAGGAGATCGCCTACTTCGTGAAGATCTACCGCTAGTGAGGCAAGTCCTTCGTGGGCGACGACCATGGTGGGATAGACAAGGTTGCTTCTTCATGGACCCTTCATGGGTGGAGCCCTCCGTGGACTCGCGCAACCGTTACCCTTCGTGGGTTGAAGTCTCCATCAACATGGATGTACGATAGCACCATCTATCGGAACCACGCCAAAAACATCCGTGTATCCAATTGCGTTTGAATCCTCCAAACCCTTCCCTTTAATTTCTTGCAAGTTGCATTCTTTAATTTCCGCTTCTCATATACTCTTTGCATGCTTGCTTGAATTGTGTGATGATTGCTTGACTTGTCCAAAGATTGCTAAAATCTGCCAAACTCTAAAATTGGGAAAAGGTTAAGTTTTTAATTGGTCAAGTAGTCTAATCACCCCCTCTAGACATACTTCAAGGTCCTACAGAGGCGCATCCCGCGGAACCGGATCTCGGCGGAGAAGCCGCCGGAGGGGCGCGCGCGGAAGCCGCGGTATCCCCAAGTTTCCCGGCGACGCGGCGACATGGTGGCACGGCGACGACGAGGCGAAAAAGAGCGGGGAGAGAGCAGTGGCGAGGCACAAAGCGGGGAGAGAGCGGTGGCAAGGCACAAAGCGGTGGGAGGGCGTTGGATTTTATAAAGCGCATCATACGCCGCGCGCCTAAACTAGCGCACGCCCGACCGCTTTTTCCTGCGCGCGCACGATCCTTTCCCGACGTCTGTGCTATCTCGACTCTCTTCTCTACTGTTATATTTATTTAATATTTAATATTTAATATTTATCTCTACTTCCTTTACTGTCTACTTTTTTTCTCTATACTTTTTTTCTTGCAATATAGGCCGCCCGATTTATATCTGACAGATAGGAAGGAAACAAATGGGAATTTTGCAAAAAGATACCCATACCCCTCTCCAGATTTGCACTTCCCTCGTTCATCCTTTTCTCCCACAAGATAAACTACTCATACAAATGCATCTTGATGCGTGCAACGCATGGACATCTTGCTAATTCTAAAAACCTTTCCATCATTTGCCACACTACTGGTTGCAGATGAAAAACCTACCCAAGCACAACGCGATACAGGAGCGACGCACAATTACAAGCTGATATTCTGTTGGACAGTGGAGGCTATAACCAATTACTTTTACGGGAACAATAGCACCTAGGAAATTTGAAGGGTAGGTATGAACAAAATTGGAACTGCACATGTACTGCTAAGTGATTCAATACACACATTACCAATCGAGGAGGAGAATGATGGTTGCGGCAGCCTGTGTGAGTCATGGTCGACAACGGGGGTCAGTTCATTGTCCACGATGGTGGTACTTCTGCGCTTGGCGTCGGCTTCCGGGAAGCAGATCCGAGACCATGGAAGACGATGCCGGGGAAGAGGCTCCGTGTACGACGACAACGGTGGACCGGCTCCAGTGCAGCGTACGAGGTCGTCGATGAGTCAGATGCGCTGCGGTGGACGAGTGCGCTGATGTAAAGGGGAGGAGCACGAAGGCTGCGGTGCCCTGGAGAAGTCTATTTTGCTGTGGGGATAGAAAATGGGGAGTATTCAGGTGTACTACTCTGGGTGCCGGTGTGGGGTTGGCTGGATAGGGTGAACCTGAAGTTACGAAAACATCCCCCTACCAAGCGTCATCTGTAGGCCTGTTCCGAAGGCTACGATGGTAACTTCACACTGCTCGAATCAGGGTCGCGGGAGATTTTCCCGCCGACCTCAAAATTTTGTGACACTGGACTCCCCGTGTGGCGTGTTGAGTGATTCGACTAAGCAGCTAGCGAGTAGTAGTAGTAAACTCTGCATATTAGGTTTGACCGAAGTCAAACTTCCTAAAGTTTGACCAAGTTTATAGAAAAATATAAACATTTACCATAACAAATATGTATGATGTGAAAGTACATTCAATAATGAATCTAATGGTATTTATTTGTTATTGTATATGTTAATATTTTTTGTTATAAGCTTTCTAAGAGTTTACAAAAATTGACTTTGACCAATGCTAATACGCGGAGTACACATTTGTTTTCTTAGTTTGTAGTGAACTAATCATTTGTTGAAATTGTGAAATAAATATATTAGGCTACTGACTTCGAATGTAATGGTCTATACAATTCAATAGTTACAATCATTGTCGAATCCCAAGATGTATACAAGGTCTATAGTACTTTGCAACATGCTCAAACTCACATAATCCCAGTCAAATGAGAATCTAAATGCATTTCATAGTTATTACTTTGTAGGATGCAACAAAAACAACCATAACTCTACATCAACCATTATAGAAGCAACATTTTGACATATCCCAATGTGTGAATGAAACATGCAGAGATAGCTTTTGAAGATGGAGCAGATAGGGCGGGAAAGATTGTATGTATGTGGACGAGAGAGTAGGAGACAAACCTAACGAGACACACACGCACACACAGAGAGAGAGAGAGAGAGAGAGATAGAAAGAGAAAGAGAGAGGAAGAAGTTAGGTCTGTGAGAAAGATGAAGACATGTAATATATGTGAGATGCGTGTGCATCCGAATTCTGTATACGTGGAAGGAGAAGAGACAACATGTTTTATGAGAGAGCTGGAAAAACATGGACGAGAGGGGAAGGATCTCGTGGGTTGAGGGATTGACAATTTTGTGCGGGGGAGAGAGGGATTGGTAATTTTGTGCAAGAGAGAGAGAGAGAGAGGGTGGGGGAGGAGTCAGTCAGCCGTCGTCACATCACCCTGCTTCCAAATGACCCCGCATTCTCTAGCACGGTGTGGTCGCCGCCTTCGATCTGCTCGATGCCCTCTTTGAAGATTGAGGTGTTGTGCATGTTGGGGGTGCAAAGAAGCACAAGCGAGAGTGGTCGCCGTATAACCTTGGATGGGGATGAATTGTGTGCTCGGGGGAGTGTGTGTGAGTGTTGTGCTGCGTGTGTGTGTATGCGTGTATCAGATATTGAGAGAAAACAAACCTAAGGATAGAAATGGGTATTCACGAAGAGATTGTGCGGGCCTTGAGGTGGGCAGGGGCCGGGTGAGGGTGTCAAAATGTGCGCGTTCATGCATGTGTTGCATGCGATCGTGCGAGGGACGGACGAATCGAGAGAGATGGTTGTTGTGTTACGGATGCTCCTCTCTCTCTGTCTGTCTTTCTCTGCCTCTCTCTCTCTCACACACACACACAAGTAAACTAGAAGACCGTTCTCTCATGTATACACAATGTATTGGCATCTGTCTATGTCTCACTCATGCATGATCATTTGCACATTCACTCCTATCTACGTCTATATCACACGCACACCGTCTCCACATTGCCCTTTCGCCACAACACACATATGGACACATACACACGTTCTCTCTCAGTCACACACACAAAATAATTATTAAAAAAACTAGGGCGCACCTGAAACATCCAGATCCAAATAAACACGAACTGGAGATAAATTCAAATATATGGAAATATTGCAGCGTCAAGAACATTCCCAGGAAAAAAAAGTTGATTAATATTCGAGGATTGTTTTCACACACACAAAAAGGTTCGGTGGATGTCCTTCGAGCACGACACAGTAAAGCACCGTACGATCGACCGCGCGGCCGCGGTTCACGCGCTTGCACAGGATTCCGTATCGTGGCTGTGGTACTAACTTAAAAAAACTAATAAAAGCGCTGCCTAAGTCTAATGTTTACATGTACTAGTACGATTTTCTTTTAAGTTTGACCAACCTAATATAAAACTAAAGTAAGCTCCCACACGTGCACTCATCAATATGCCACCGCCGCCGTTGCGCATGCCGGTGCCCGCCTGCTCCGGCCAACAATTTCTCGCCCATCACCGTCGTATCGCCGCCATCCCTGTGCCATGAAGCCGAAGGCTTGCCCGCTCACGTCGTCTGCAGTCCCTCCTCGACATGTTGTCGCTCTGCCAAGCACGCGAGCAGCTGGTGGAGCCGCATCTATGCATGCAGCATACAAAGAGGAGGACGAGCGCGTGCTCTAGCACGTCGGCGAGGAGGAACTAGCGTGTCATTGTCGTCTCCGCCCGCGGAGGAGGCGCGCATGGTGGCTATCGCGCCGGAAGCCGGTCACGCGTGCGTTGAGCCCGCAAACCGGGTGCGGACGCGGAATCTACCTTCGAGACCTTGAATGCTACGTGGATCCTGCAATCTGAAGGAGCAATTTGGGTCAGTCGACTCATGTGAGCCGTTTGATGCAACATGGATGGCTAGAAGGGCTTCTTCCACCTCTTCTACCGTCTTCTTCCTTCACTCCATCAAACTTCTTTCACAAATCTACTGACCCAAATTATACTGCTAGTACGAACGTATTAAGTACAGTAGGAACACGAAGATACGAGCAGTAGTACCAACTGCAAGAAGAACAGTAGTAAGACATAGTACTAGTACTAACGTACATACTAAAGAGTTCAAATAACCAGAAAGAACATAAACATAGTTCTGCTGGGGCCTCAGCACAACACACCCTTGAAAATAAACTAAGCAACTAGTCCGATTGACACTGCAGTAGAACCAGCATGAGCGACGGCACTGCCACCTACTCGAAGTCCGAGTCCACTTCCTTGACTTCGTCCTCGTCCCTCTGCCTCTTCCTCTTCGCCGACGCTTCTTTGCTTGAACCGGACACTGGGCTCTGCTTCTTCATCCAACCCTTGTAGATATTTAAACAAAGGTAGGCATCCATTGCTGCGTACAGAATGTGATCTTTATCTAATGTCTTCGACTCCCATGCATGATGAAACTCGTGATGAGGTTTCTTCAGTTTAGCGTACGAAGGATCAATCATGGCTCCTGCCAGGGTCAGCATTGAAGGTTGAGAGGAGGACACCAGGCTTGCCTTCTGGAGATCGAAGGGCTGGCCTACAACGATACCTATCCGACGCAGGACATCCCTGTCATTCTTAAAGCCTACAGTAACGAATTTCACTCTTTTGTCCTTGAGGAAGTTCTTAAAATCCTGGCACTCAACGTCGGCATGGCATATGTGGTAGACCAAGCAAACATTATGTACGCAAACCTGGATCACGACAGGCTTCTTCCTCTCTTCGTCCTTTAGATCCTTCTCTCATCCCAGGACTGTGGTGTACTCAACATCTAGCCCAGCGACCCACACATCCGTTGAACTGTTAAACATGCGTAGGAAGCGAGCAAGCCATGCTTTCACCGTCGCGGATCCACGTGTGTAGATGACGATGAACTGATCGCCGGTGATGGCTCTAACCTGGTACTCAATGGCGACCATGGAGATTTGGGAGGCCATGGATTTTGGAGGAGGGTTAGGAGAAGTTGAACTGTTGTACCCCACAAAAACTGGGAGCGAACTAATGTGAAAGGACGGGACGACTAGGAGCGAACTGTTGTGAGGTAGAAGACGGGGACGAGTAGGGCGTGCGAACGGCGTGGGGTTGCTGGCTTGCCCGGTGGATAAACGGTTGCAAGCCCCCAAAGAGTTCTCGAGAACTATGCGGGACCCACTAGATGTCATGTCTACTAGACCCACATCGTAGCCCTGACGGTATAGCTTCTGCCTGTTCGCACGCCATGCCGGCGCGTGGATGTAACTTCACTTAATTCTGTCAACCGTCGCGCCTCCCACGACCTTCGCCTCCCTCACGTGGTCGCGCCCTTTGAGACTTCGACCGGCTATAAATGAGAATTTTTTTGCCTACTCCGCATGCATGATACTCCCTCTACTCCCGTCAACCGTTTGCAAAGTATTTGACCAAATTTATACTTTTTTTAGACACCACCTTATATTAATTAACCAGCCACACCAGTACACTCATTCGATACAATATTCACCACACAGGGCGGTACGTTATTTACAAGAATACCATCTAATCTATTGTCAAAGCTATACTTAGCGATTGAGTGTGCCACCTTATTGGCCGAACGGCTAATCTTTGACAATTGAAGATTTTTGACTGATGTCTACTACACAACCTTCTTCTTGTAGACGTTGTTGGGCCTGCAAGTGCACAGGTTTCTAGGACAGTAGCAAATTTCCCTCAAGTGGATGACCTAAGGTTTATCAATCCGTAGGAGGCGTAGGATGAAGATGGTCTCTCTCAAACAACCCTGCAACCAAATAACAAAGAGTCTCTTGTGTCCCTAACACATCCAATACAATGGTAAATTGTATAGGTGCACTAGTTTGGCGAAGAGATGGTGATACAAGTGCAATATGGATAGTAGATAAAGGTATTTGTAATCTGAAATTATAAAAACAGCAAGGTAACTAATGATAAAAGTGAGCGTAAACGGTATTGCAATGATAGGAAACAAGGCCTAGGGTTCATACTTTCACTAGTGCAAGTTCTCTCAACAATAATAACATAGATAGATCATATAACAATCCCTCAACATGCAACAAAGAGTCACTCCAAAGCCACTAATAGCGGAGAACAAACGAAGAGATTATGGTAGGGTACGAAACCACCTCAAAGTTATTCTTTCGGATCGATCTATTAAAGAGTTCATACTAGAATAACACCTTAAGACACAAATCAACCAAAACCCTAATGTCACCTAGATACTCTATTGTCACCTCAAGTATCCGTGGGCATGATTATACGATATGCATCACACAATCTCAAATTCATCTATTCAACCAACACAAAGTACTTCCAAGAGTGCCCCAAAGTTTCTACCGGAGAGTCAAGAACGTGTGCCAACCCCTATGCATAGATTCATGGGCGGGACCCGCAAGTTGGTCACCAAGACATACATCAAGTGGCACATGATATCCCATTGTCACCACAGATAAGCACGACAAGACATACATCAAGTGTTCTCATAAAAGACTCAATCCGATAAGATAACTTCAAAGGGAAAACTCAATTCATCACAACAGAGTAGAGGGGGAGAAACATCATAAGATCCAACTATAATAGCAAAGCTCGGGATAAATCAAGATGTGCCATAGAGGGAACACGAGAAAGAACACGAGAGAGAGATCAAACTCATAGCTACTTGTCGTGGAAATGTCACGTCAGATGTCCTCATGAAAGGACTTAGTTGTGGAACCATTGAAACTAGGAAGCTTGAAGGGGTTAATCGGGACAAAGGACACGAGAGGTTTTATACTAGTTCGGCGCCTTACGGTGAAGGTAAGGCCTACATGTAGTTGGGTTGGTATTGATGTTTCGATGACCAGGGAGCGAGATACGCTATGCCTGGCTCTCGATGAGTTGTTTCCTGCCCTAAGTCGCCCGTAGGTCGTCCCCTTATATACACGGGTTGACGCCCTGCGGCTTACAGAGTCCCGGCCGACTTATACACAATGTCCGGCTCGGTGACTAGTTAAGTCTACCTTATGATACAAGTAATATTATTACAGCGGTTTACTACAACGGGCCTTAAGTCGCCTGTGGGCTTTAAGCTCTCTATGAACCGCCATCTTCATGCTTTGGTCTTGAGCTTCTCTTTGGTGAATCCTCTTTGCATAACCCGGCCCCTCCTGGGCGGCTAACACAAATAGTTATATCCCCAACATTAGGCCCCAGATTGATTTGAACCTGTTCATGTCAATCTTAAAATACCTTATGAACTGTCCCACAGTCTCTCGTTTTGCACGAAGAATTTTAACCCACCGTGACGTCATCATCTGGATCCGGGTTAAATCACCGTGATGTCATCTTCCTTTAATTCGTTTTCTATTCCATCGAATCCTTCAACGGATCTCTTATTTATTGATTGCTCCGAAAATTGAGGCGCCGGGGCCGTTGGATAGTAATTCTTATCTCCTCGTTTCCCGTGCTGTCTCAGGTATCCTCTCCCTATAAATTGACGCGACTTAGGTCTTTCATTTTTATCCTTTCAGTCATCTTCTTCCTCTCCTCTCTGCCACTCGAACTCCGCCACCTCCGCTGCCGACCCCCTCGTCTTCATCGACTCAGGCCGCTACATCAGCCTGACTTTGACCAGAGATCGACGGCGAACCTCCGCAGCTCGTCCTCATCTGTGAGTTCCTCTCCTCCCATTTTCTTATATCTACATTGGAGCTCCGCTGAGTTCGTCGGCATTCATCACTACCCGATGCAAACCCCCATCAGTTTTCATCTCCAACGCCCTATTTAGATCATAAAAACTGTGCAGAACTGCTGCGGTAGCTGTTTATGTTGATCTTGCATAGAAATAGATCTCATTTCCCTTGTTTGGAAACCCTCTTCGAGTGTATGAACTTCTCTGCCCTGTTTTTAGGTCTAGAAAATTTTCCTTTCAGAGCAATATTTTGATCCTGATGAATAACTGTTAGCTGTGAAACTTGCTTTTATCACCCGGAAAACCTCTTCTGGTAAATGCCCTGAAACACAATTGTCGAGGTGTCCGGCTTAAAGAAATGACACCGAACCTTAATTGCTCCTTATGACCTGGAACAAATTTTGAATTGCACTTGATACTTGTAGCGGCTTAAATATTGTTTGCACAGTCATCCTTATATCATTAGGCCCCTCATTAAGCCGCCACTTTGAATAATTGAGGATTTTTCTCCTGGGTTAAAATTGAACCGGATCTTCTTATTTCATCATAGGCCAACTGTTGTCATGGCTCCTAAGGCGGCCAAAGCCCCTGTGACTTGCAATTGGGTTCCATCCACAGTGACCAAAAGCAAACTTGCCGAGTTCGTGAAGTCCGGCCATCTGCCAAAGAAGGAGGTCATGTCTTATCGTGCCCCTAACCCGTCTGAGGAAATACCTCAACCCAAAGATGGGGAGGTAGTAGTTTTCACAGATCACATGAACCGGGGATTTGCCCCTCCCGGCTCAAAATTCTTCAGGGAAGTTCTGAATTTCTTTGACCTTAGACCCCAAGACATTGGACCCAATTCCGTGTCAAATCTTTGCAATTTTCAAGTCTTCTGCGAGGTGTACCTGGGAGAAGAGCCAAGTCTGCTTTTGTTCAGAGAACTTTTTTATTTGAACCGGCAAAACGAACGTGCCAACGGGCCTAGTCTTGAGCTCGGCGGCATCTCAATCCAGCGGCGGAGAGATTGTCTTTTCCCTTATGCTGAGCTGCCGAGTCACCCGAAAGACTGGAACCAGACGTGGTTCTACTGTCAAGATACATCACCAGCTGACGAGAGGCCTCTGCCCGGCTTCCGCGCCCTGCGTCTCGAATCCAATCATCCGCTGTCAAATAAGTTATCCGTTGTTGAGCGCCTGCCTCTCAATCCAACCATCAAGAAGATCAAAGCTCTCTTGGGAAATGGTTTAAACGGCATCGATCTGGTCCGAGTCTGGGTCACTTGGCGTATACTTCCATTAAGCCGCCGTCCCGGCTTAATGTGTACTTATACTAGAGAAAAGAATGATCCGCTATGCCATAGCCCTGACGACTTACCAGATGACGTGGTGGATGCTACAACTCAGTCACTGCTGAAGGAGGGCACTATGACGAGCAACGCCTTCGGCTTACTTCCATTTTGCAAGAATAACCCGGCCCCTGCGGTAAGTTATCAATCGTAACAAATGTTTACGGATACATTATCCCTTTCTTGATACTCATAATTCTTTAACTTTTTCCATAGGCTGGTGATGACTTCTGGAAAGCCAAATATGACCATGAAGCTGCCAAACAAGCCAGGACGACCAAGAAAGCTGAAAGGAAAGCCGCCAAGGTAGGAACCTCAAAGAAGAAGAAACCCAGCGTCTCCGACCTACTCAGATTGGAGGATAACTCTTCGGGTGAGGAAGAGGTAATCTTTAAATTTTCTTAAGTCCCTTGTTATCACCTGTCTGACATTTTATCCCTTTAGGAGGATACGGGAAACAGTCGAGCAGCCATTGAAGAGGTAACTATAATCTCCTCCGACTCAGAGCCTTTGCCAAATCAAAAGATCCGAAGGGTGACCCGGAAAGTAAGATTTTCACATGCACTTGCTTAGCAAGATCCTCAATTTCTTTTGAAGCAACAACAGCTTGAGAGCCGGAGGCAGACCCGGAACAACAAGGATGCAGAACTCTCTTCCGGCTTACCTGACGTAACTAGGAAGCGTCGGACTGAGGTTATCTCCGAATTACGTTCTATTTTACCTTTAGCGGGCTTAATTCGTCATCCTCTCAATTCGTCCGACTCCAATTATCAGTATACTTCTCCTTCTTCCGGTGAATCCATGCAGTCAAACATGCCGACTTTCAAAACTGCTCCCGGGTAATGTAACCTTATGCACTTTTACTTTACCCATGCTTGCGTATTCATCCTTCTACTTTTGTTAACAGCATGCAAGTGAAGCCCAATAAACGTGCAAAGAAGAATAAGCCATCCGAAGAGCCGGTCGTAGATGAACCAATGATTAATGCATCTGCTCTAGACAGCTCTACCCATCAGCCACCGCCAGATCCGGCTTCTGATATTCCAATGCCAACTTCTGATCCACCTGCCGAAGATACTCTCCACACAAGTGACCCGGAAACTCCTAGCCCGGTCAAAACAAATGAACCGGAAGTTGAGATTGTGAAGTTTCAGTTTGTTGAACCAGGACGGCCTACCGTCCTTGCCAAATGTACCGCCAAGGAAGAATTTGCCCAACGCCGAAAGGCCAAGCAGGACATTACTGATTATACTCACTTAAGCATTGGCGATATAGTCTCGGGCTATCTGAATCAAGTGCATAATAGCCGTGACCTGGAAATTGACATGGTGAGACAAATACAACACAAATCTGAGGTATTAATTATACTGTTTAGCTGAGTCTTACATACTGTACCAGCCCCCAAGTCTATTGCTTATTGAACAAATATGTTGTAGACTTTACATGTTAACTTATCCGGCTCAAAAAGAATTTACTTAACCCGGTTATAACATAAGGCTTTAAATGTGCAATACACATTAGCCCCCAAGTGTCAAGTATCTTTACTTGTAAGGTTCTTGAGACTTTAATATATGTGACCCGACATGATAAAATTAAAAAATTCTTCAGCATACATTAGCCCCCAAGTGCCAAGTATCTTTACTTGTAAAGTGCTCGGGACTTGAATGTTACCTTACTATAATCCTTACCATAACCTTGTGTCCATGCAGGCTGCCATAAGTCAATTTGAATCAGAGCTTGCTACCCTAAAGAGTCGTTTGGAAACTCAAGAGCTTGAGATGTAGAAGGATAACTCCAAATTTGAATTCAGTGTCTCTGAAAATGAGAAACTAAAGAAGAAATTTGAGTCGGAGAAGAAAACTTGGGCAGATGAGAAGGCTTCCCTGGTGGCTCGGGCTGAAACAGCCGAAGCATCTCTTGCAGAAGCAACAACCGAGCTGACCGACTTAAAACAACAAATATCTCAAATGGTCTCAGCCATCTTCGGTAAGTTATTGTGAAACAGATTTAAACATTATAGCCTTATAATGACTATTGCATTAATGACTTCCGGCTGACGGTTATGTTTATGCACTTACAGGCCCCAGGAGTACCAATCTGAAGCAAAACATGCAGATCAAGCTCAAAGCAGTTTACACCTTAGTGGAATAGCTGTACACCGGGTCACAACGCGCTTTGGCCGTTGTAGCCTTATCAACTCCACATCCCCGCCTTCTGCAAGACGTTTTGAAGAGCCTCGCCTTTCTTCCTCAGCAGATCCAAGACTTAAGGCGGACGTCCTCAAGAGCCGGTGCTGTGGCCGCATTGAGCTGGGGTAAAGCATGGCTCCCAGAACTAGACCTGGCCGACCTTGCCCTTGGGTACCCCAGTCCGAAGGAAGATGGCACTGCATTTGATGACCATGATTTCACCGCCTGCGTCAGAGCCATACGTCCGGTGGCAACCCTTATTGGAAACGACACTGAGCTTAGCAAGTATGCGCCGGCTTATGATAGTGAAAACCGGAGAATCCCAAACGCACCATATGATCAAATCAGTCTGATCCCTCCAATTCGCAAGCATACTTTTGCTCCTGAAGTAGACCCGGCCGGTTTAATAGATGATGAAGCTGAATTTGAAGCTTTGAGCAGCATTGATTGGGCCTCATCAACTTTCCAGGACAAAACAGCCGACGGAGAAGCGGAGAAGGATAACCCGGATCCCTTAAGACCACTGAAGGAGTAAATCGCCAGGTGTTTGGCCAAAAAACAATGCTTCATCAATTCAGACTCGGGGAGTCTTGTAATAGGGTAGAAAGAACTCCCAATGCTCGTCATGCCTTTGCGCATGCTCTTATCGCTTATCGCTTTCCGTAAGCCGCCGTGGCTGTATATTTCTGGCTTTATTTCTTTGGCGTTTTAAATTCTGCTCGCCTTATTCTGCACAGAAAGTATTGATAACCCGGACACAAACCAACCGTTTGACATACAGGCTGGTTTATGACCATATTTTGTTAAACTTAAGCATGATAGCATACCTACGATCCTTGTATAACCTTTCCGGCTCATATGATGTTCACCCGGCACTTAACGACCTGGAGTGATGAAACCAGCAAGACAAAAAACATCTCATAATGCTTTCCACAAGGTTTCTGGATAATCAAAATACTTTACAGGCTTCTGATTCGGATACTATCAGTAAACCGTTCCAAAGGGGTTAAGCTAAGATTCGGATACGATCATATAGCCCCCAGTGGCTTGGCGATGCCGATCAAGTGGGTATCAACAGCTATGTTCTCTTTGGTTCGAATACGACCTATGTTTGAACGGGAAGCCCCCCAAGTGACCATAAGATTTTTTTAATGACGTTGATTCCTATACGATCCACGTCAGACCTAAAGGGGTTAAGCTGTGATTCAAATATGATCAAGAAGCCCCCAAGTAGGTTTGGCAAGTATGCCGATCAAGTGGGTATCGACAGCTATGTTCTCTTTGGTTCGGATACGACCTATGTTTGAACAGGAAGCCCCCAAATGACCATGGCTAGATTCAGATATGATCATAAGACGGACCAAAGGTAAAGCCGGATTCAGATATGATCCGGTCCCTGTTGGTTGTTTCCACCACCTATCAAAAAGACATATATACTTGTTTGAGGGTGAAAAAAGGAGAGAGGTCCTGCTATATTACTTTATATAATATATACATTGTCAAAAACATATATATTTCAAGAGCCGGTGGATTAAATATAACAAGGCTGAATATGAGTTATATCCCATGGCCGGTGGGGCGAATCGCGCTGGATATCACTTAGCAAAGCTGCCTCCACTCCATAAGCTATGGAGAAAGGTGTATAACCCGCCGGATCGAGGGCACTTACCCATATATTAACGTTGTGTATTAACGTTGGCCACAAGTTCTGGGTTGTCGTCCGCCTTACGCTTATTGGCACTTTGGTTCACCGTGTTGTGCTTTTGGCCCTTTCTACTGTTGCTCCGTTTTCCCTTCCTTGTCTTTTCATCGTCAGACCCGGGATCTTTGGTACTATCAAAATCAGCATACTTGACCAGAGCTGCCATTAGTGTACCCATATCCTCGCAGCCACGTTTAATGCGCCCTAACTTCTGCCTCAGTGGCTTGAAGCTGCAATTCTTTTCCAGTATAAGGACTGCAGAGCCGGCATCCATCTTATCAGATGAATGAATTATCTCCTTGACCTGGCGTACCCAATGGGTGGTATATTCACCTTCCCCCTGCTTACAATTCGTCAAGTCCATGATCGTCATAGACTACTTACAAGTGTCTTTGAAGTTCCGGATGAACCGGGCTTTTAGCTCTTCCCACGAACCAATGGAATCTGGTGGTAAGCCTTTAAACCAAAACCGGGCCGTTCCATCTAACATCATGGTGAAATATTTAGCCATTGCCGTGTCACTAACCTCCAATAGTTCCATGGCCATCTCATAACTCTTGATCCATGCTTCAGGCTGTAAGTCGGCCATGTAATTCGGCACCTTTCGAGGTCCTTTGAAGTCCTTGGACAGGCGCACGTTACGCAAAGCCGGTATCAGACAAGAAACACCACTGATTCTGGCGGCTACTCCCATCTCAGTGGAAGTCGTTGAATATTCTGTAACATTCTGTCGTGCCGCCTATTGAGCCGCCAGCTGAGCCGCCCGCTCGTTCTCCTGACGTACTCGGTCCGGCACCGGGTTATAGCCACCATGTTGGTCGCGGCGCTGGGCGTTGCTTGACAAAGTTTCAGACTCCATGTGCCTGCTGTAACTCGGACTCCGGTTCTGACGAGGCGGTGCTAACCAAGGCGGAGGAGCTGAATGAATCCTATCCCGGTTGTAAGAATAGGTCTCATGCTGAGCCATGGCTGTCTGGACAAGTTCCCTGATTCTCCGGGTCTCCACTGCTATTGAATCATCACCATCCACTGGAAGAGCCGCCAGACGTGCTAATGCTGCGATTAAGTTCTCCATGGGGTTGGAAAAGTGACCCTCCGGGATTGGCACATAACGCGGCGGCGCCATGCCCATATGAGGAGGCGGCATCTCCCGATGCTGAGCTGATTCTCCTACTCCGGATGTCATGAACTGATTAGCATCGGGCGGGTTACTTGGGCCAGTTCCGGGTGTAGCAAAAAGAACCCTAGGGTCATAATTCAGAGGTAACTGGGATTGGGTCTTCTGGTGTCTCCTCCTCATTACCTCATTGGACGCATTTAAACTCATCGTGAGCTGGTAAGCCTCTGACTTCAACCGCTGTGCTCGGGCGTCGAGAGCCGCCCGCTCTGTAGCTAGTCTAATATCGTCCGCTGCTAAGGCCTCCTTGGCCTGAGCTATCTCCTCACGTACCCGTGCTTCCTCCGCGTCATGCTCATCTTTATTCGCAGGGATAACCGTGGCGGTTAACAGGGCCGTAAGTTTGTCCATGAGGTCTATCAGCACTTGAGCCGGCGGGCGCACCGGGCCTCCTGCTCGGCCGCTCCAAACCCGGAAGTAACTGCAGCCGCGGCTGTAGAGTTTTGCCCGGGTTGAGTCCCAGCCATAAAGACTCCTGGCCAATTTGGCGACTCACAGGGGTCCGGAATACTAAAGCCATCGGAACAGCCCCCGAGCACACCATCTTGAACTTGATACAGAGAATCTGTTGAACCGGCGGACAAATCACCATCAGAGAGGACGACCGTCTCACCACCATCTTCAGGACCTTCAGAAAGCTCTTCTCCGTGGACGCAGCCCACAAAGACACGCTTCATGTCGGTTTGAACTTGGGCGGGTTTCGCACGCTGAGCCATCTCGACGAGGTCGGTGCAGTTGTCCGGCTTAGGCCCCGGCTCACCAATCCGGCCGATGAAGACGTGGATCCCTTCGAAGGGGACCCGGTACCCGTACTCAATTGAGCCGGCGTCGGGGCCCCAGCCTTCATCGTCGATGTAGATCTTGCCGCGACGACTCTTGGTCATCCGGCCTACTACGTATCCCTTGAGCCCTTCGAAGTTGCCCTTCAAGAACTAAAATCCACCATGCGCTGGCCCCACGGTGGGCGCCAACTGTCGTGGAATTGTCACGTCAGATGTCCTCATGAAAGGACTTAGTTGTGGAACCATCGCAACTAGGAAGCTTGAAGGGGTTAATCGGGACAAAGGACACGAGAGGTTTTATACTAGTTCGGCCCCTTACGGTGAAGGTAAGGCCTACGTCTAGTTGGATTGGTATTGATGTTTCAATGACCAGGGAGCGAGATACGATATGCCTGGCTCTCGATGAGTTGTTTCCTGCCCTAAGTCGCCCGTAGGTCGTCCCCTTATATACACGGGTTGACGCCCTGCGGCTTACAGAGTCCCGGCCGGCTTATACACAATGTCCGGCTCGGCGACTAGTTAAGTCTACCTTATGATACAAGTAATATTATTACAACGGTTTACTACAAGGGGCCTTAAGTCGCCTGTGGGCTTTAAGCTCTCTATGAACCGCCATCTTCATGCTTTGGTCTTGAGCTTCTCTTTGGTGAATCCTCTTTGCATAACCCGGCCCCTCCTGGGCGGCTTACACAAATAGTTATATCCCCAACACTACTGGTACATACCCTCAGCCCCGAGGGTGAACTACTCCCTCATCATGGATAGTGCCGGCATGATGAAGATGGCCACCGGTGATGGCTTCCCCCTCCGGTAGGGTGTCGGAACGGGCTCCTGAGACGTTTTTTGTGGCTACAGAGGCTTGCGGCGGCAGAACCCCGATCTATCTTGATATTCGATGGTTTTAGGGTACTAGGATTATATCGGCAAAAAAATTCGGTCGGGGGGTGCTCGAGGGGTCCACGAGACAGGGGGCGCTCCCAGTAGGGGGGCTATCTCCTGGGCTCCTCGAGTATCTTCTGACGTGGACTCCAAGTCTCCAGGATGATAATCTTCCAAAAAATCACGTTGCCGAAGGTTTCATTCTGTTTGGACTCCGTTTGATATTCCTTTCCTTCGAAATATTGAAACAGGCAATAAAATATCAATATGGTCTGGGCCTCCGGTTAATAGGTTAGTCCCAAAAGTAATATAAAAGTGTATAATAAAGCCCATAATCATTCAAAACAGATAATAATATAGCATGAATGCTTCATAAATTGTAGATACGATGAATACGTATCATCATCCCCAAGCTTAATTCCTACTCGTCCTCGAGTAGGTAAATGATAAAAGAAATAATTTATGAAGTGTGAATGCTAGAGGTGCACAAGTGTGATCAATGATAATTTCAATCACCTTTATTAGCATCATTATATGTCATAACGATAGTTCATCTCATAAAACTTTTCATAATCAAGTAACAAGCAATTCAGATGTCAAAGCATAGACCATAAACTTTCTTGAAAAATAGCAACCTTCATTCTTAGTCATCAAACAATTGCAATTCATCTTACTTTCAGGAAGAGTCTATGTCAGAGCTTTGATTTAGCAAACTTCACATACTCAACTATCATATAGTTTTCTACAATTGCTAACACTCACGCAATACTTGTGGTTATGAAGTTTTAATCAGACATGGAGAAAGATTGGGGCTTATAATGTTGCCTCCAAACGTATTCACCTTTGGATGATGTCAACAATAATAGTTCATGCTAACGTACATCCAATTGGATATATATATCAGGATCACCCCACCACAAAGTGCTTGCCAAAGGATAAAGTGAAAAAGGGAAAGGTGAAGATCACCTTGACTCTTGCATAAAGTAAAAGACATAAAGTAAAAGGTAGGCCCTTCGCAGAGGGAAGCAGAGGTTGTCATGCGCTTTTAGGGTTGGATACACAAAATCTTAATGCGAAAGAACGTCACTTTATATTGCCCCTTGTATATGGACCTTTATTATGCAGTCCGTCGCTTTTATTGCTTCCATAACAAGTTCATATAAAGCTTATTTTCTCCACACTAATAAGTCGTGCATATTTAGAGAGCAATTTTTATTGCTTGCACCGATGACAACTTACTTGAAGGATCTTACTCAATCCATAGGTAGATATGGTGGACTCTCATGGCAAAACTGGGTTTAAGGATATTTGGGAGCACAAGTAGTATCTCTACTTGGTGCTAGGAATTTTTGGCTAGCATGAGGGGGAAAGGCAAGCTCAACATGTTTGAATGATCCATGACAATATACTTTAGCTGAGATGCGAGAAAACATAACCCATTATGTTCTCTTCCTTGTCCAACATCAACTCTTTAGGATGTCATGCATAATGAGTGCTCATAATTATAAAAGATGTCTATGATAATATATTTATATGTGAAATCTCTCTTCCTTCAATATTCTTTCATGAATTGTTCAAATGAGTAAAACAATGCTTCCTAACCATCAATAAATTTACAACCTCTACTTCTTAGATGTGAAGTGATTACTCCCCATGGGATAAGAAAATGAAACATATATAAATTCAGATTTATGACATTCAACTCATTCAACTATTTACTCATAGGATATAAGTGAAGCACACGAGTAAATGAAAAGCTACTCCAAAAAGATAAAATTGAAGATCAATGAGTAGCTAAATAATTATGTAACTATGTGAAGACTCCCCCTAATTTAAGAATTTCAGATCTTGGAATTGTATTCAAACAGCAATAAAAATAAAATAAAATGACATTGCAAGGATAGCACAACTCATGTGAAGAAGCAAAAACTTAGGCTCAACCGATACTAACCGATGATTGTTGAAGAAGAAAGGTGGGATGCCTACCGGGGCATCCCCAAGCTTAGATGCTTGAGACTTCTTGAAATATTATATTGGGGTGCCTTGGGCATCCCCAAGCTTGAACTTTTGTGTCTCCTTAATTCCTCTCATATCATGGTTTCTCTTTTTATCAAAAGCTTCATTCACAACAAACTCAACAAGAACTCGTGAGATAGGTTAGTATAAACCAATGCAAAACCTTAACATTTTCTACTGTAACAAATCACTCATATTATTATTCAACATTGCATACTAAATGCCTCTGCATATTTAATACTCCTATCCGCAAATAGAATCATGAAACAAGCAAACATATGCAAACAATGCAACCATAACAGCAATCTGCCAAAACAGTACAGTCTGTAAAGAATGCAAGAGTATCAATACTTACCTAACTCCAAAAATTATGGAGAAAATTCCCACTGTAATAAATTTATCAGATCTTAAAATGCAAAAAGTTTCAACATTATACCATGCTCTAACCTTTCTGGGGAATTTTTGCAACAGCGGTAAACTTTCTGTTTTCAAACAGCAACATGTATACTAGCAAAATAAGCATGTCAAAGGCTATCCTTGACATTTTATTGAAACTGAAGATGCAAAAAATTATTCTAAATAACAGAAATCAAATAATAAAAAAGTAAAATGACGCTCCAAGCAAAACACATATCACGTGGCGAATAAAAATATAGCTCCCAGTAAAGTTACCGATGAACGAAGACGAAAGAGGGGATGCCTTCCGGGGCATCCCCAAGATTAGTTGCTTGGTTGTCCTTGAATATTACCTTGGGGTGCCTTGGGAATCCCCAATCTTAGGCTCTTGCCACTCCTTATTCCATAGTCCATCGAATCTTTACCCAAAACTTGAAAACTTCAACCACACAAAACTCAAACAAAACTCGTAAGCTCCGTTAGTATAAGAAAATAAATCACCACTTAGGTACTGTAATGAACTCATTATAAATTAATATAGGTGTAATATGTACTGTATTCTAACTTCTCTATGGTTCATACCCTTACATACTAGCCATAGATGCATCAAAATAAGCAAACAACACAATGAAAACAGAATCTGTCAAAAACAGAACAGTATGTAGTAATCTATATCAAACGTATACTTATGGAACTCAAAAAATTATTAAATAAATTGGTGGACCTGAGGCATTTGTCTATTAATCATCTTCAAAAAGAATCAACCTAAAATCACTCTCCAGTAAAAATGGCAGCCATTCTCGTGCGCGCTAAAGTTTCTGTTTTTTACAGCAGGATCACAAAGACTTCACCCAAGTCTTCCCAAAGGTCCTACTTGGCACTTTATTGAAATAAAAGCTATAAAACATGATTAATACAGTAGCATACTCATGTGGACACACAAAAACATTAAGAATAAATATTGGGTTGTCTCCCAACAAGCGCTTTTCTTTAATGCCTTTCTTGCTAGGCATGATGATGACAATGATGCTCACATAAAAGATAAGAATTGAAACATAACAGGAGCACCATGAAGCATATGACTAGCACATTTAAGTCTAACCCACTTCCTATGCATAGGTATTTTTTGAGCAAACAACTTATGGGAACAATAATCAACTAGCATAGGAAGGTAAAACAAGCATAGCTTCAAAAAATTTAACACATAGAGAGGAAACTTGATATTATTGCAATTCCTACAAGCATATGTTCCTTCCTCATAATAATTTTCAGTAGCATCATGAATGAATTAAACAATATAACAAGCACCTAAATCATTCTTTTCATGATCTACAAGCATAGAAAATTTACTACTCTCCACATAAGCAAAATTCTTCTCATGAATAGTAGTGGGAGCAAACTCAACAAAATAATTATCATGTGAGGCATAATCCAATTGAAAACTAAAATCATGATGACAAGGTTCATGGTTATCATTATTATTAATAGCATACAATTCATAACAATAATCATCATAGATAACAACTTTGTTCTCATAATCAATTGGAACCTCTTCCGAAATAGTGGAATCATCACTAAATAAAGTTGACACTCTTCCAAATCCACTTTCATGTTCATCACAATAAGATTCAACATCCTCCAAAATAGTGGGATCACTACTTCCTAAAGTTGACACTCTTCCAAACCCACTTTCATCAGTATAATCATCATAAATAGGAGGCATGCTTTCATCATAATAAATATCCTCATCAAAAGTTGTGGGAGTAAAAATATCATATTCATCAAACATAGCTTCCCCAAGCTTGTGGCTTTGCATATCATTAGCATCATGGATATTCAAGGAATTCATACTAACAAAATTGCAATCATGCTCATCATTCAAAGATGTAATACCAAACATTTTATAGACATCTTATTCTAGCACTTGAGCACAATTTTCCTTACCATCAAACTCACGAAAGATATTAAAAAGATGAAGCGTATGAGACAAACTTAACTCCATTTTTTGTAGTTTTCTTTTATAAACTAAACTAGTGATAAAACAAGAAACAAAAAGATTCGATTGCAAGATCTAAAGATATACCTTCAAGTGCTAACCTCCCCGGCAACGGCACCAGAAAAGAGCTTGATGTCTACTACACAACCTTCTTCTTGTAGACGTTGTTGGGCCTGCAAGTGCACAGGTTTGTAGGACAGTAGCAAATTTCCCTCAAGTGGATGACCTAAGGTTTATCAATCCGTAGGAGGCGTAGGATGAAGATGGTCTCTCTCAAACAACCCTGCAACCAAATAACAAAGAGTCTCTTGTGTCCCCAACACACCCAATACAATGGTAAATTGTATAGGTGCACTAGTTCGGCGAAGAGATGGTTATACAAGTGCAATACGGATAGTAGATAAAGGTATTTGTCATCTGAAATTATAAAAACAGCAAGGTAACTAATGATAAAAGTGAGCGTAAACGGTATTGCAATGATAGGAAACAAGGCCTAGGGTTCATACTTTCACTAGTGCAAATTCTCTCAACAATAATAAGATAGATAGATCATATAACAATCCCTCAACATGCAACAAAGAGTCACTCCAAAACCACTAATAGCGGAGAACAAACGAAGAGATTATGGTAGGGTACGAAACCACCTCAAAGTTATTCTTCCGGATCGATCTATTAAAGAGTTCGTACTAGAATAACACCTTAAGACACAAATCAACCAAAACCCTAATGTCACCTAGATACTCCATTGCACCTCAAGTATCCGTGGGCATGATTATACGATATGCATCACACAATCTCAGATTCATCTATTCAACCAACACAAAGTACTTCAAAGAGTGCCCCAAAGTTTCTACCAGAGAGTCAAGAACGTGTGCCAACCCCTATGCATAGGTTCATGGGCGGAACCCGCAAGTTGGTCACCAAAACATACATCAAATGGCACATGATATCCCATTGTAACCACAGATAAGCACGGCAAGACATACATCAAGTGTTCTCATAAAAGACTCAATCCGATAAGATAACTTCAAAGGGAAAACTCAATTCATCACAAGAGAGTAGAGGGGGAGAAACATCATATGATCCAACTATAATAGCAAAGCTCGGGATACATCAAGATCATCCCATAGAGGGAACACAAGAGAGAACACGAGAGAGAGATCAAACACATAGATACTGGTACATACCCTCAGCCTCGAGGGTGAACTACTCCCTCCTCATCATGGATAGCGCCGGGATGATGAAGATGGCCAGCGGTGATGGGTTCGCCCTTCGGCAGTGTGCCGGAATGGGCTCCCGAGAGTTTTTTGGTGGCTACAGAGTCTTGCGGCGGCGGAACTCCCGATCGATAGTCGATGGTTTTAGGGTACGTAGGCTTATATAGACGAAATAAGTCGGTCGGGGGGTGCTCGAGGGGTCCACGAGACAGGGGGGCGCGCCCAGTATGGGGGGCATCTCCTGAGCTCCTCGAGTATCTTCTGACATGGACTCCAAGTCTCCAGGATGATAATCTTCCAAAAAATCACATTGCCGAAGGTTTCATTCCGTTTGGTCTCCGTTTGGTATTCCTTTCCTTCGAAATATTGAAACAGGCAATAAAACATCAATATGGGCTGGGCCTCCGGTTAATAGGTTAGTCCCAAAAGTTATATAAAAGTGTATAATAAAGCCCATAATCATTCAAAACAGATAATAATATAGCATGAATGCTTCATAAATTATAGATACGATGGAGACGTATCATTGGTCAACTTCGAGATGCTCAACGCTTTCATCTTCAGGTCACGCATAGCAGACCTGTCATAGTCCCCGGATGCAGGAGACGCTACCACAAAAGCGCAACCAGTCTCTAAAATTACAGGATTATGAAGAGAAACACCTATGTAGAGACCGGCAATGCAAGCCCTAAGCTCCGCTTCCTCCACGCTTTGACATGCATCAATGAAATCCCACGACCAAATTTATACTAAAAATATCAATATCTACAATACTGATTATAATGAGTATAAGAACTATGTTTTATAATGAGTGTAAAAATATTGATTTGACATTGCGAATGTTGACATTGTGAATGTTGATTATAATGATTAAGTACATTTTTCTATAAGTCTGGTGAAAGTAGAGGTACATTGACTTCAGACAAAACTTAAATGCACAATGCAGACTAGTTCCTCCGTCCAGTGCGTGCCATGTCCTATCTTTTCATCACAACAAGGTTAGCTATTAGAGTACCACTACCTCCCTTCTAGTTTAAATGGCTCGATTCAAAAATTTCACCTACTCTTAGCAAGATAGTAGAGGCGGTGGAATAGTTTTTGAAGTCTGCAAAAGTACTCAACTAATGTTGTCGTTCTTCACAAAAAAAATGTGTTTACCAATGCATGCATGAACACTAGTTACTCCAACCCCCCTCTCTTCTTTAATTCTTTGCCACATCAGCATGTTTGCTATTCCCGTGTGCATGATACCAGCTAAGATACCACCATTATGGCCAGCCTTAATCATCACATGCAATAATTTAGTGCACCTTGAAATATGAACATGTGTGGGGCGTGTATGTTTTTAATGACCCTAGACTACCTAGCCCGACATGCAAGATGACTTATTATGCACTGTTCCCCACGCCTGCCAAACTCTCCTTCTCCCTCCGGCGGTCCCACCACTCCACCCCATGTGAAAAAATCTGCATGCATGACTCTCCTCCCCCCACGCTCGTCCAATCCGTTATGACCAGCAATATTTCCACCCATTCGCTCCCCCGTAATTTACTCCAACAAATATGCCCACGTAGCTTTTACTTAACTTCAGGTGCATTGGGTCACTGACATATGGGCCCAACAGGGGACTGGCCCACATGTCAGTGATGCAACTGGACCTGCAGTTAAGTCAGTGCAACTCAGTCCATATCTTACGTAGGTGTGCCATTGCTCGCTATAAATACTGCGCCTCCCACGACATCGCTATCTCCTCCCCCTCACGTTCACGTTCATCGCTATCCCCCCCCTCCCTCTCACGTCGACCACCATGGCATCGCTCCTCCCAAGCCTTAGGAGCCCCTCGCTGCACCGCACGGATGGTCACGCGTCGCCATTCCGTTCCTCGCCGCCACTAGTCGAGGAGGACGCGTCGGTGTTGCGCTCCTCGCCGTGACGCGAAGCGTCGCTGTTCCGTTCCTCGCCGCCACTAGTCGAGGAGGATGCGTTGGTGTTCCGCTCCTCATCGCGACGCGTCGAGGTGGACGCGTCGGCGTTCCCAATCTCGCCAGCACGTGCGTCGGAGGACGCGTCGCCTCCCCGCTATGAGGAGAATGCCGCGCCGCCCGCCGAGCCCCCCTGCCTTGAGGAGCTTTGGATAGAAATGGATGTCGCCTTGTGGGAGGCTTTGCCTCCAGCAGAGCATGCCAAAATAGAGGCGGAGAAGAAGGCCGAGGAAGAGAAGCACACCGCGCAACAAGCTGCCTGGGAGGCCTATGTCGCGTCCGAGAGAGTCAGGCAATTGGCTCTTTGGCAGAAGGCTCATGCGAGGGCCGTGAGGATGGCGGAGGACGCCCGTGCCGACGCTCTGAGTGTAGTCGGGCCCAAGTGCCTCATCTACACTTGGCGGTACGTGGACCGGGTGCACGCTTCCAGCCAGGAGGAGTACCTGTTGGCGCCGGATCACCACACCGGTGAGATCGCGCTCTCCCGTCGGCAAGCCACCAATCAGCACCTCGTGAGTTGTGAGGCTGAGGAAGAGGCGTTGTGTCGGCGCGCTAGGAAACGGCCGCGCACCAGGGCACTCGTGGCTTTTAGGAGGAGTATAATTTTTTCATAAGGCGATCTCATTAGTTTTGGAACGCAAATGATAAATCCTGAACGTTTAGGAATTTTTAGCGTCCATAATTAAGTATGTAAAAGGGAAAGTTTGGAAATGTTGTGTATTATTACGCATTTTGCAAGTATGTGCATATAGCACAAACTTTACTATATACTATTGGACTACACGTCTCAATCGATATATGCTTGCAGACTGTGCTACTCCCTCCGTCCAGGTCAATAAGTCATCTTTGGTTGTGCATGGTGACCAAGAAGGAGGGAAGACTTGTACACCTAGACGGAGGGAGTACTACTATTAGTTACGTACATGCAAATGCACGTTTTAACATTACGATGCGGTTTTTGTAAAAGTAGAAAAACAGCACTAGTCAAGCTTGTGAAACGATTCAATGCAAAACAAATGCAAAAATGCTCGTTTGATTGTTTAATTGTAGCTTCGTTCTCTGTGGTTATTTCTCTGTGTACTTTGTACGGAGTATCTCACTGGTTGGAAAGGCATGCAAATTTCCAAACCGCTTCCTACACCCTGTAGCGTGCAATTGGAATTCCAACTTGAGTACTACTACTAGTAGGAGTACCAGGGGCCAGTTCTTTTAGGCTTCTAGATTAGTAATCCCATAACTACTACCTCCGTCCTGGTTTATTGGTCCCCAGTGTTATCTTTGTCAAATTTTGATCATAAATTTAACTAATGAAATGTTAGTGCATGTCACATGCACTACTCCATCCGTCTAGGTGAGTAAGTCATCTTAGAGCATGGTTAATAAGAAAGCCTGCTGCCGGCTATATATGTACGCCATGTCACTTGTAGTCTTCGTAATAGCCTGCTAGTATAGTAGACTGGCTGTAAACTAGCTATCAATACTTAATGTGTGCATGTGAAAGGAGGGAAGGAGACGCATGCTGATTGGTGGGAATGAATGAAGCGCTAGCTCACCCGGCTGCATGCAGGCTGCATGCGGTTTGGATTTCTTGTTTCCAGCACTGTAGCCGGTGATAACTGAAGCGCCCGCTTGCTTATTTTCTCTTCCTTCTCTCTCTTCCAGCTATGATTTTGATGATGTGGAAGTTCTTATAGCCTGCTGACTGGATACTATTGTACTTGCTCTTAGGCTGTGCAACGTGACCAAGGAGGAGAAAACGAGAAACGTTAATGTTTATTTGCTAATTAATAGTATTGCATGCAATGAACTAACCACTGCATGTCGTGTTTGATATCTCAAGTCATGAAAAGCATGCACACTCTTTATCTCTTATTGGTTGATATGTCAAGAAACAAGAAACGAGGTAGAAGTTAATGCACCGTGCCTAAGTGTTTTGGGATTATTTGGTTTTCGTAAGATGACTTACACACCTAGACGGAGGGAGTAACATTTTATCAGTTAAATCTTTGGTCAAAATTTAGCACAAATCACAACGGTGAGGAATAAACTAGGACAGAGTACTTGTTTAGAAGCCCAAATAAATGAGTGAGGCACCTTATTGTTACTCTCCACTATGACTAGTCTTGTGGGAACAGCTGGGGAAGCCGCCAGAAGAACTGGCCCTAGGAGTAGTAGCTAGGGATCGAGTGTGCGAGATGAACCGAAGAAAGTAAATGCAGAGAGATGAAATGCAAAAAAGACGGTTGCTTGTCCGTTTATTTTACCAGGCCACTCATTACTGGGAGTGGTTGGGTTTTGTGATATGACGGCTTTACTGCCGCACCACGAGCGGGGTGAGAGGTGAGACTCCCATGCAGCGCCGCCCTCTACACTTGTACTAACCCTGAACTAACTCTAACCAAAGAGGTGTTTGGATGGCAGGGTTAGATGGAGCAGGATACGACGAGGCGCCTTCACGGGCGGTGCGAGAGGGAGGGAGGGAGAGGAAGAGAAGCTTCGAGGAAGTGGGGAAGGATATGCTGCAGGAAGAGCGAGAGAAAAATGTGTGTTTTAATGGCCCCGAGAAGAACTAACCCGAATAAGCACCTCTTGGGTGGGTTAGATTTTTTGGATGAGTTAGATGCATCTAACCCAAACTAACCCTCTTGTTTGGATACTTTTGGGTTAGTTGAGTCCACACTAACCCAAACTAACTCTAACCCATGGATCCAAACAGGGCCTACACCAGTCATGGTTTATTAGTCCCCCATTGTATTTGACTGAAGATTTAACTGACAAAATGTTAGTGCATGTCAACAAAAACGATATCGTTGGATTCGTATTTGAACATAGTTTTGAATGATATAATTTTAGGTGACATGCATCAGCATTTATCGTACTATATATAATGTTAGTTCAATTTTTGGTCGTACTAATCTATAGTAGTAAGGTGCCCGTGTGTTGCACCGAAGAGTGAAATGCATTGATCCGGGAGTTGTTTATTTTGACAAAGGATGTGGGGGTCATCTCATGTGTAACGGGTATCAATAAGTTTCTTCGGATATTATTTCATCTCTAGAGCTCACAAACATCCGGGTGAAATAGATAAAAAGGTATCTTTTGCAAACAAAAGCGTTCAACCTGCATCCAAAATTTGTGAAGAAATAACACTTATTGTGCTTTGCAAGAAATGATCTTTAAGAATTAGTTTTTGAGTATCAATTGTTATACATGTTGGCTACAGATGACATGGCACTTCCTTATAGTCAACAGTTGGCTATAGTATTAAGTTATATTAACCATGCCCTTATACACCTAGACAGAGGGATTAAATCGGGATGACTTGCAAGGGGGCAGAGGAGATGTAAGAAATGGTTCATCGTAAGTCTTTCACCAGTACTGTAGTAAAAATTCATACATGGAAGATTCTAGACTAAACCATAAACAGATACACTTTTATTCATGTGCGATACTCCAATAGAGCAAGATCCTGCATGGAAGTCTCCACATGCTTAGACATCGGATTACATTGAGCGAAGACTAATGCTCAACATTTAACTTGATAATGCGTATGTCCAACTGAACCTCCTTGGAGTCCCCGTGCACCATGTCGGCGGCTAAAGGATTCCATGGGTTTTCCAAGTCCACATTGGCGGGATAGTCCCAGCTCCCCAGAGTCCAAGTCCGTTCGATGAGGCCAGTGTCGCCGCCCACGTAAACCGGAGGGGTAGTAACACTGACCACGCACCCGTACATCGGCCTTGTGTCAGTGTCAATGTCAGCAGCGTCACCCCTGACGCACATTACAGAGACGGGGCGGCAGCCTGTGCGGGCCTCGCTGGTGCCCACGATCAAGAGGAAGACGCTGCCGTCGTCCTCCGAGACTAGCAGGCGGCGGTAATCCTCCAGCGACTCCCGCATGGTGAACGGGTAGCACATCTCATACTTCATGTTCTCCACCAAGGGCCAACAGTGACCGCTGCACGCATCCGTGAGGTGATGCACCATGTCCGCCGGCGAGCCACAAAACGGCATCGGGCACTCATAGTAGTGGACGAAGGGATCCTTGGAGGCATCGACCAGGCCGTCCATGAAACGGGAGTGGCTCTAGGGGACGTTGCGCTAGTTGAATATATGAGCAATTTACTACGAGATTTAATCCGAATAAGCACAAAATAAATCATGACGGCTATAACAGAGATGAAACTAATCATGTGGACTAGCATAGTAGTAGGATACAGAGTAGAAACATGAATTCTACCACGATTTCGAACAGGAAGGACAGAAACACATACGGTGCAACGGGAGCAGCACCATTGGCGTTGAGGTTGTCGCCCATGTCATTGAGGAAGAGCTTGCCGAGGTCGGGGAAGAAGTCGTCGTCGGTGAAGTCATGGCTGCCAGCAGTCACGAGAGTGCGCTCCCCAAATTTCAATAGCACCCGCCGAATGTAGCGCAGGAGGGAGTGGCTGTAGGGGATGTTGCAGCCGCCGAATGGAGCGCAGGAGTAGTGCACAAAGCAGTAGATTGTGCCCCTTAGGCAAGCCAAAGTGTGGCTAACAATCTGAGCAACTCAACTAAGGCAAGTGTGGCAATTGCGGCAAAAATCATGTGGCAATATATGGCAAAGATAGTCACAATCCAAACAGCCCCTGAGTCTTTTATAGGAGTAGGAGTAGAGAAAAAAACGAGTTGGTGATGATGGTGTGCCGTGCAATGCACGGGCATCTTGCTATTTTTTTGCATATAAGTCCAGACACCACGTAGACACGGTCTTTGAGCATGTTTCGTAGTCGTTCCACGCTTGGGCATTGAAGTTTGTAACTATTTTAGATTAGAATATACTACTCCTCTGGTGCTAGTAGTAGAGCAGAGTCCTAATCTACTACTCTACTCAAGCAAGTTAGGGCATAGTACTATAGTAGGAACTGTAGGGAGTACCAGTACTGTGATCACTCAAGCAAGTTGTCTGGCATCGACATGACCCTACGTTGCTCGTATGTGTCTCGTAAGTCAAGCTTCGTGATGTAGTCATCATCACCTGTCCACTTCCCGTAGCACATATTCGCTTCTCCATATTTGTCCGCACATAATCTCGTCCAATCTTCCATCCCCGCTAAGGCGCCTCCCCCCCTCGTCCGAAACCCCAGCACTAACAATGGCAGAACCGAGCAGCGTCCGCCAAAAGAGTGGCTGGAATTCGCTCCCCACAGAGGTAATCAAGCTCATTGTTTCGCGTGTGGACAATCTCAGTACCATGCCGCTCGCCGCGTGCTCGTCGAGGCTATACCGTTTACTCAAAGCCCTTAGGCCGGAGCTTTTTAAGCCAGCTCCTTGCTTGCTAATGCCGCCTGATCTTTAGAAATGGCATGTCACGCAGCATAACGATCCTAGGGTGGCAAGCATCAACCCCCTTGACTGTGATCCGATCCCCGTCAGCCTCAACTACACTAACGGTATGTACTGGGTCGGCATGAACACGTCTTGGATGGTGCTCGTCGACGGTCGCGGCAGCTGGATGCTCGTGGAGGTCTACACCCGGCAATTGATCCCCCTTCCTTTGATTAACACTGCTCTGCTTTGGCACCACGGCCCAGAATACTCGGAATCTTACAGTAGCCAACATGATACCAAGTTTGATTTGCTCAAGGTTGTAATCTGCCGAGTGCCCACAAGATCTGCGAATTATAAAGACTTCAGGCTAATTGCGTTCTTCAACAGTGGTCTCGCCTATCTGACAGGTCACTGCGGTAAGTGGATAAATCTGCACGTCCATCGCAGGATCATACATCCTCCATGGTTCTCTGATGCCATTGAACACAATGGCTTCATTTACGCTGTCGACTCCTTCTATGGCTGGACGTATTGCTGGCCTACTCCAGTCATCGCTACAAACGGCTGTTATAGCAGTATGTTACTTTCCTATGATATCATGATGGCTTGCTTATATTACTGTCAACATTTACTGAAAAAATATTCATGCTCATAACATGCTATTCTTAAGATTGACTAAATCAAGAGCCCTTTTTTATTTGACTCCAACTTGATATGATGTTGTAGGCCGCCTGGTGTCCCTACCCTTCCTAATCCAGAACCTTTCAAAGAAAAGCGGCATGGCAGTTGCAGGTGGTTCCTGGCTCGATCGGACGACGGTAAAAGATTGATGATCGTTCGCACGTATCGGACATGTTGTTTCGCGGAATACAATCACAGTCACTGCAAGGTCTTTGAGCAGGATCCCAGTTTCTCTGGGCCTTCAGGGATTTTTGACTGGAGGCTGGTAAGTAGCCTTGGTACATGCTCTCTATTTGTTGGACTGAATTATCGGATTAACCAGGAGATAACCGATAGCAAGGATCATGATGGCAGCGCGGTTTCGCTCATTAGGCAAAACTGTGTGTACACAGCGTACCATGCAAATCTGCATGCACCATACCCTGATATGTGCCGCCACGCTCTGCAGCCCAAAGTAGGAGAGAGGGTCGCAAGTATCAGACTTCGACCTGCTGGCTAGAGTTTCCCCCGCCAGGCACCTATCTGGTTCAAGCCGCAGCCAATCTCCACAGCTTAATAAATAGTAACGTCTAACTGAGCCAGTTAGTTAGATGCGTACACTTGTGTAGTAGGATCTTTATTTAGTTTGATGCATACACTTGTTCTTTTTTGGTAGCCTTTTGTAATGATGGCTGATGTTTGGTTTGGAAGAGAGAGCTGCATCTTCACTCTTCTGGCCTGCTTACTGCTTCTGTTGCACCCCTTGCCCTGGTTGTTGCTGCTGCTGTTTTCAATGTACAATCAGTAGTATATTTCGTCTGTTGGTTGAAAATGTGTTGTTAGAACGACAAATACAATGTTTGTAAGTCGTTGCACGGTTCGATCCTTTAGTGCCCCGTACCGTACGTAGCTCATACTATTTTTCGTACGGAACACATTTTCCACTTGTTGATAACATGCAACCCACTGATGAAGGCCCAATAGAGAAGCCCATAATTAACTGGAAGGGAGGCTCTCACATGTATCCGGCCCAGGTACATGCTCATGGTCCCCTAAACATAAATAAGTAAATAAATAAATAAAGCTAAATGCTCATGCACCAGTTCTTTGGGAAAATAGGTAGCCCAGTATTTCTTTTTGAAGTATACCCAAGCTAGGCCTATTTGTTTTCTCCGAATTACTGGGCTGCAAATCTTTCAAGATGAGGAGGGATGCATTCCGTCCTGGCCAAAGAGTATGGTCAATGTCCGTTAAAAGTAATATCAAAAGGGGTTGAAAATTCCAAAAAAATTATTGCAAACAGGATATTAGTTTCTTTTTTTGTTTTTGTTCTTCACTGATATCTTATACGTATTTCATTGGATTTAACATGACATAGTACTAATTTATTTTTAAATTTGTTTTAGTATGGCTATTAATTTTTGGATTATGAATATTTCGTTCCCCAGCAAAAATTTGCGAATTCTCAAAATTTCCCACATATTTAGTTAATTTTTTGACCCTGGCACTGACCAGAAAATGGCCAGCAATTCTAAAAATGGAAAACGGTCTGCAATAAATTTCATATGAATTAGAAAATGAGTAAAAATTATAAAAATAATAGCAAATGGGCTGTACATACCACAGATTTCGAGGCTGACTTGTTTACGCAAGGCTTTGTCAGTGAACACACGATTCTAGCAGCAGTGACTGTTGGATGTCCATCCAACGGCCGACATGCTTCTTCATACTCTGATCTTCCTGCTCCAGCCGCCTAAACTAGCGCCGGTGGGACTGCCTGCTCCCTCCTCTTGTGGTCTGCTGTGATGCCGCGCAGGCTTCCCCGACCCACCCTACTCCCTCCGCTGGCCTGGCCACACGCAATCAACTACCTCCTTATTACACGAAAAAAATAATTCCTCCCACTGACATCAGGGGCGCACTGGTTGGGAGGCTGACCTGTGGGCCTACTAAGTTGACGCGTACGTAGGGCTTGTCAACTTAGTCAACAAATGATTCTAACAGCAGTAATCGTTGGATTTGAATCGAACGATCCTGCTACTTCTTCAATCGCGGCTCTTCTTGCACCAGCCGCCCAAACCAGCACCGGGGAGACCGCCTGCTCCTGCCTCCAGTGGCCGGCTGTGCTGCTGTTGAGGCCTCATCGCCCCCTACTACTCCCACCGCTAGCCAGGCCCTGCGGTGATGGCAGCCTCACACCGCAGTCGAACCAGTGAACCCTCGTACTCCTCTCCGCGTGGGCATCCACTGCCGCGTCTTCCCCTTCCTAGGCCTCACCGTCGTCCACCGCCTTGGTGCTCTCGGCGCGGCGTGGTCAATGTGGTCAACGAAATTCCATCGGAAGAGTACTGTATGTGGAGAGGCTGACAGCTGGGTCCACGGCCACATCCCAGTTTTTTAGTGATTTGACAAGTAAGTTGCTTTTTCAGGCATGTTGGGCTGCAAATCTTTCAAGACGAGGAGAGCTTTCATTCGGCTAGCCGAGAAAATGGCCCATGAGTAATGAGAAATGAGCTATACATTTTTAAAACACATCAAACTGGCAATTAGTTTCAAATATCTTTTTTTCATTTTGAGATTTTAAATTACGTTAATTTTTATGCGTTGAGAATTTGTTGGATTTTATATTGATATACATTTATTTTTAAAATCAGTTTGAATGTGAGTCAAAATTTTGGTATTAAAAATAGTTCGGACCGCACCGAAATTTGCAAAAATTCGTATAATTTTTTAACCATGGCCACAATATGGCTGTAATGCTAACAAAAAGAATATGGGCTCCCAAAAAAACCTTAACAATTAGCAAATGGGCTGTAAATTATTAGAAATAATGGTAGATGGATTGTATGCTATTTTCCACAGATTAGAGGCTTTCCTAAAAAAGGGTTGATGCACAAGCAATGACTGTTGGATGGCCATCCAACAGCCGTCGTGCTTCTTCAATCTCTGCTCTTCCTGCTCCAGCCGCTCAAACAAGCGCCGGCGAGACTGCCTGCTTCATCCTCCCCGCGGCCGGCTCTGCTGCCGCGCGGGCCTCACCGCCCCACCGTACTCCCATCGCTGGCCTAGCCATCCATCTACTCACCCACACCTGCTGTTATTCTCTGGAAACGGCAGACAAACAAGTAAACCCTCGTACAGTCGTACTCCCCTCCGCGTGGGAAACAATGCCGAGTCTTCCCTGCCTTTGTGGTGCTCCCTTCCTAGGCCTCGGCGTCATCCACCGCCCTAGTGCTCTCGGCGCGGCCCGTTCAATGTGGTCAATGACCGACATGCATCTGAAGTGGACTGTACGTGGAGAGGCCAACAGTTGGGTCCATGGCCGCACGCAAGGAAATGCCTCCTTATTACGTGCAAAATAATGATTCCTCCACTTGACATCAGGGACCCACCGAAAGGGCCTCTGTATTTCGCGAAAAAAACGTTACCGCCGATGACAGCTCCGACCCACCAGCTATATCTTCGCACGCAAGGAAGTGCCTCCTTATTACACAAAAAATGAATACTCCCCCTGTTAGCTAGGACCCAGTATAGTGGCAGGCTGACTTGTGGGCCTACTAAGTTGACATGGACGGAGGGCTTTGTCAACTTAGTCAATATGCACGATTCTAGCTCCAGTGACTGTATGATGTCCATCCAACGGCCGCAATGCTTCTTCAACCTCTGGTCTTCTTGCTCCAGCCGCCCAAACCAGCACCGGTCGTGCCTCGTCCTCCTCCCTCCCGTCGCCGGCTATGATGCGGCGGAGGCCTCACCGCCGCCTACTACTCCAACAGCTGGTCAGGCCATCCCTCTACTCACCCACACCCCCTGTTATTCTGTGAGGACGGTAGCCTCACACCGCAGCGAACCAGTGAACCCTCGTACTCCTCTATGCGTGGGCATCCACTGCCGCGTCTTCCCCGGCTCCGTGTCGTCCTCTTCCTAGGCCTCACCATCGTCCACCGCCCTGGTGCTCTCGGTGCGGCATGGTCAACGTGGTCAAGGAATGGCTTCCATCGGACATGGACTGTACGTGGAGAGGCTGATAGCTGGGTCCACGGCCGCAACAAGGAAGTGCCTCCTTATTACACGCAAAATAATTATTCCTCCACCTGACAGCGGGGACCCATAGGACGGGCCACCGTATTTCGCGAAAAAAACGTTTCCCCCTGACTGCTGGGACCCACCATCTACATCTTCGCACGCAAGGAAGTGCGTCCGAAAAAAAAACGATTCGCCCCCCTAACTGCTGGGACCCACCAGCTACATCTTAGCACGCAAGGAAGTGCCTGACAGTCGGGACCCACCTGGTCGACGCGTACGTAGCGTTGTCATTCTGGTTGCGAACGTGTACGTACATATATACTAGTGGATGTAGAGGCGCGCACGTGTTGTAGTAGAGGCGCGTACGTGTCATAGTAGAGGCTTGCACGTAGCACGTATACGTACGTACAGCGGCCGGTGTGCAAGAAAGAAAATACGGCTACGTATGTGTACATACGGGTTGGGTCTCGAACGCCTACTCGCGCATACGTACGGCCAGTGCTCGTGTACCACTAGTGCAGAACCGGGCAATAGCACCGGTTCGTAAGGCCCTTTAGTGCTGGTTCCATAACCGGCACTAAAGTGTGGGCACTAAAGGCCCCCCCCCCTTTAGTACCGGTTCAGCACGAACCGGTGCTAAAGGGAAACCACGTGGCACGAGCCAGCTCCAGGGGCCTGGAGCCCTTTAGTACCGGTTGGTAAGACCAACCGGTACTATAAGGTTTGGGTTTTTTTAGTTTTATGATTTCTTTTTCATTTAATTTTGTGTTTCCATTTTAATTCTTTTTCGTTTGCTGGTATTTTACGATACTACACATTGTACATGTTATGCGTATATATATATATATATATATATATATATATAAATAGAATTTCTAGTAGAACCAATCATGCATATATATATCATCAATGTCTCACAAACCATCATATTAATTAATTCACACATACACACATGTATAGCTATATACAATTTCTCCTACATATGCATGTTGCCTTCGGAGCCAGTGGCATTAGCCTAATTGGTGCCTTCGGATCATTGATGACAATTGGAAGTGGTTTTCATGAGGGCGGTAGCGGGTAATAGTATTCTCCCTTCGGATTTATGACCTGGTCGACCAAAAATCCCGCTATTTCCTCTTGAAGTGCTTCTACGCGCTCCGTTTCTAGGAGCTTCTCCCGCACCTCTCTGAACTGTTAAGAAGGAGATCAATATGCATGTGTATTAGTTGTGTGACTAGATATCGATAATGGTATAAAAATTGTGAATAGTGTTTTGACAAGCGTACCCATTCCTATCTTTGAGATCTGCTCCTTTCGGACGCCATCATGCGAATGTTCTCACAAACGCATAATGCACACAGATCAGTCCCTGCGCCTGCTTCAGGGCCTTTACGAGAATGGAATTTGATCAGATAATAATTAATCAAGCATGATAATTAAAGAGATGGCAGCTAGCTAGCTAGCTAGTACTACTTAATTACTTACCTTGGGTCTTCCCTATTTAAGCTTTTCTTTCCATTCGCCTTCCATGACGCTGATGAACCTTGCCCAAGCCCTGCCCGCCGACAAAGAAAATGAATAAAGGGGTTATTAAATAGTTCATATCATGAAATGACGAACTAAATAGGCCGAGATATATAGTTAATAATGATTGAAATTACCTGTTGACTATCCCAAACAAGATGTTATAGTCAGTTTTTTCTTTGAGTAGTGAGTCCAGTATTTCAACTGTTCCGGCGTCAACTTTAATGATACACAAGACCCAGTGATATCTGCATGCACACACGTTTGCATGTCTTAATTAAGCGGGCATATGTAAGCAAAAACATGTAGCTAGCTAGTAGGCAAAAACAGAGAATTTGTAGTACAAGATAGTGTGACTCACTGGAAGTTGTAAGGAAGTAGTATATCTTCATTGTATTTGAGGCGCTTCAAGAACTCTAGCATGTTGTCCTCTACGGCCTTTTGATGACGTGCATCTATTTTCCATGTGTATTCATTAACGGTGTTTGGGGTCAATGAACCCAATGCCATAGCGTCCACCTTTTCTCATTTCATACATCTTCATCCTGCATATAATACCACAGAAAAGAATATAGTGAGGATAATTACACGTAATGATTGATCAAAATGATCACTACAGCTAGCTTGAGACTTAAATTACAGAAAGAAATCACTTACAGACAATAGCAACTAATGATAGATTTGTCAAGTGCGTCTTGATTGTATAACTGAAACAGTTCAGAATACTCAACGGACACAACTTTCTCATGGTAGTAATGCTCCTCCTTGACATTCACCATGAGGGACAATCGATCGGAAATCTTGGTAATGTTCATGTACAATTGATGCAATTCATACATTCTCGTTGGGAGGTTCTTGACCTTGTCTGGCTCGACCAAAGGTTGGCCCCGGACATATTTCCGTTTTATTTCATCCTCTGTAAGCACAGGCATGGGCTCGATCTCGAGGAGTTGTCCAACAGTGATTTTGAGAACTTCAGCCTGCATTATATGCTCCTCCGTTATTACCACATTGCCCACCTCAGGAACGTAAACTGTTTGCCCACAATAATATTGGGCGCGCGTACTGTCATGTGTTGTTGGCACAATAAGCGAGGGGATCGATTGCGCCGCCTGTTCTCCCAGCTGGGGAATGGTTTTCCCGCATTTTTTGACAGCTGCTTCTTGTTTGCTCGATCCCGAGCTCGCCTCCTTATGTAGACGTGCTCGATTTAACTTCCTGATGTGGCGCTCATAGTCTGTGTCAACAGGCTTGGGAGCTGGTGGTTGAGCCATACGAATGAAGTGGTCAATCGTTTTCTCAGGCACTTTCTCCCTTGGCAGCGGTGGCGGTTTCGGTGCAAAATGGGCTTCCACCTCGGACTTCGATATGGCTGTGATTTCCTCCTCGGACCTGTCATAAGCCCTCTACGGAAGAGGCATGAGGCTTGGACCATATTTATATCGCTTGCCTCCGCCTGTACTTCCTGTACTACCTCGACTCGTACCGCTACGCACCATAGCTGCGGGGTGTCTCTTCTGTGATTGCTGAGGCGGCAGAGACGGCTGAACGGGCTGAGTTGGATGAGGAGGAGTGGCCGCCTGAAGCTGTGCCGGACTTGGAGGAGGAGTGGCCTGAGGTTGTGCCGGACTTGGAGGAGGACTGGACGTCTGACGCTGTGGCGGACTTGGAGGAGGAGGAGTGTCCTGACACTTCGCCGGACTTGGAGGAGGAGTGGCCTGACACTTTGCCGCACTTGGTGGACTTGCAGGAGCAGGAGACTGCTGACTTGGTGGCGGACTTCGACGAGGAGTCGGATGACGCGGTGTCGGTGGCCTTCGAAAGATGATGCAATCCTTTTTCCATAGGATGATATGATGTTTGGCGTCTCCGAGAAAGCGCTCGTCGTCACCTCCAGGATAGTCAAGCTCTAGCTCCGAATATGGGTCCACCACCTCATCAACCAAGACACGAGCATAGCCCGCTGGAATCGGGTTGCAATGGAAGGTTGCCTCGGGGGGATTTGTAAAAGCAACGGCGTCCGACACCTTCATGGATATGTTCTTCATTTTGACGTGTAGCTCGCAGCTAGTGTTCTCCGTGATGTCATCCACGGGGTATCTACCCAGCATTGCATCGTTCGGGGCGGAACCCATGCTGCTTCTCGGCATGGATGGGGCGGTGCTATCCAATGCTGGATCATTCGCTAGCTGCTGCAGCTCCTGAGACCCCCTTTGCTGGGTAAGTGAGTCCATCTGCTCCTGCTGCCGCTGGAATTTGACTACCAATTCCACTTGACTTGCTTCTAGGCCTTGAAGGCGTTCATAGTCCCACTTCCTCTGCTCCTCCTCCATCTTCCTATTCTTCTCCTCTGCAATCTTTTTTCTCGCACGGGTTCTGTAGTTAGTGTTCCAGTCTGAAAACCCCTCATGCCACGGAATAGCGCCCTTGCCTCGTGTTCTTCCCGGGTGTTCAGGATTTCCCAGGGCACGCGTAAGCTCGTCGTTCTCTCTGTTGGGCTGGAACACCCCCGATCGTGCCTCTTCTATTGCAACAAGTATCGCATCGTCGGCTCCCTTCAGACTTGCCCTCATCGAAACATTGCCTGTCTTCGGGTCCAACTCCCCCCCATGTGCATAGAACCAAGTCCTGACCCTGGGGGGCCAGCTCTTAGTAACCGGAGTGGCACCTGCATCCTCCATCTCTTTCTCAGACTTATCCCACTTAGGCATTGCCACCGCATAGCCACCTGGCCCCAGCGTATGGAACTTATCCTTTTTTCGGCATTCTTCTTGTTTATTCTCGACCGTTCCTTAGCTAATTCCGAATCCTTGAATTTCACGAAATCATCCCAATGAGCACATTGGTTCTCTAGTGTTCCCTCGAATACTGGAGTCTTCCTTCCTCCCTTGACGTACGTGTCCCATTCACGATTCTTGTGGTTCTTGAATGCAACCGACATCTTCCTAAGAGCAGCGTCCTTGACTTTCTGCACATCTGCTTCTGTGAAATGATCTGGTAGGGTGAAATGTTCCATGAGAGTATCCCAAAGAAGATCTTTTTGATTCTTGTCAACAAAAGTAACATCTGGGCGTGGAGCAGCATCCTCTTTGCCTTTTTGTCTTTTGTCTTTTGCTGGCTCTCTCTATTCTTGAAGGGAGATTGGGAGTTGGTCCTTCACAAGAACTCCGCACTGACGAATGAACTTGTCCGCAATCTTCTTAGGCGCTAATGGTTCGCCATTAGGTCTGACTGCCTCGATATTGTACTTTACGCCCTCCTTCAACTTTTTGTTCGGGCCTCGTTTCGTCCTTTTGCCTAAAGATTTGCTCGATCCGGATGGCTAAAAGAACAAAGATCGATTCATTAATATATCTTCAAGCCATTTAAAACATGTGATGATCACCAGATACCTGCTTATATAAATATATATACCTCGCCAGTCTTTGTTGTTTCAGGATCAACATGTTCTTCGTCATCATTATAATCGTAGTTCATGACTTCATCAATTCGGTCGTCGCGATCGAATATCATATCACCCTCTCCGGTGTTGTTTAGAAATTCGGAGCCGTCATAAACTTCTTCATTCTGATCATCATCTGGCCCGCGTATCATATCGAACATGGTCTGTTCTCCCTCTCTGTCGATATTGTCTGCCATAGCTTTTATTTAACTAATTCAAAAGAAATATAAAACAATTTAGTATTCAAATTACATCGTCTCAAATAATAGATACAATCTTGAATACTTCGTCTAGAATAATAGATATAATCTCGAATACATCATCTCGAATAATATATAATATTGAATAGTACATCACTGGCTAGCTAATTAAAGATCGAATACTACAGAAGAATCTAGGACACTCGCGGTTCCTACGGCGCGGGCGGTGGCCACCCAAAGAGAAGGAACCCTCACAGGATCATAGCTGAAGTGAGATCCCCGAAGATACTGCCAGGTATTGGAGAACCTGCCGCCCTCTAACGCAACCATGTAGCGATGGACGTGCTCGTCCTCCTCCCTGACACGGCGACGTACCACCTCCGGCGGGGCCGGGTCCCTCCGCACCGAAACTGGCCCACGCGAATGCCACCAAACGAGATCAGGGTCGACGACGGGACCCGGGGCCGGGTTCCTCATCAAGCGGCGCGCCCCTCCAGGCAGCACCTCCCAGTGCCAGCCCGGCGGAGCCCAGTCCCGGACATGGGTCGGCTGGACGTCGTCGCGGACGGGTCGACGGCGAGGATGCGGGTCGGGCATCGTCGAGAACAAATACTAGCTATATGCCCGCAAAAAGTAACATTTTTTTAATGATTGGATTTTGATAACTAAAATTTCTAACATTTCTATATAACACTAATTATGCTAATCTAAATAATCTAAATAACACTAAAATTTCTAACATTTCTAACATTTCTATATAACACTAATTTCTAACATTTCTATATAACACTAATTTCTAACTGATTAAACACTAATTATATCCATCTAACATGCATTCATACATCTATAATAGTGAAAAAATAATAATCTAAATAATCTAAACTAATTAAACATACAAAATACGTGTGTGTGTGTGTGTGTACTAATTAAACACTAATTATCTAAACTAATTAAACATACAAAATAATAATCTAAATAATCTAAACTAATTAAAGACTAATTATCTAAACTAATTAAACATGCTTGTGTGTGTGTATGGGCTCGGGGAGGGCTCACAGCGGGCGACGGCGACGGC